>NC_045160.1:5523263-5575763 GCF_900700415.2 Clupea harengus | reverse complement strand
TCTGTGTGGGCTCTTTGGTCTCTTCGACCTCTTCCTCTGATCGCCTCCACCTCGCAACCTCCTCTTCCTCTTCCTCTTCCTCTTCCTCATTGACCATGTTTGCCTTGTTGTTCTTCCATTGTCGTTGTGGTCTGTCTGTATATGTTTGCCATGTTTAGAGCTATTTTAGAGAACTTGATCATTGGTTGATCTAACGCTTCATGTAAGTCAAGATTCACCTGACAAACAATTCATCAATTCTGGAGACATTTAATGAAAAAATAGAAATGTATAAAATACATTTGACAGATATTGAAAACTGTGACAACACGTTTGCATGCAATGAACTAATGGCTAGATGTTTTGGGGGGGAAGACTATTCAACAGAGAACCAGAATCATATATTCTGATCAACATGATTATGTAAGAAACAGCAAACAATTGTACATAATGAATTGCATGAATGTATTTGCTATCTATTCAAATGAGAAATAGCTTTTTTGATGAGCCCGAGTGACTAGATGGAGATGTAGGGGCTGAACAAGCAGTTTCGAGACTTTCTGAGAAATGCACCAAAGCGACTGAGAAAAACTGTAATTGTTGGAGTGTGCTTATTGAGTTCGATTTGATCTAGCCTCCACACTGAGATGAAACCTCAAGTTTCATTTGTGTGAAATAATTCTGCAGCGGTGTAGGTATCATGGTGCGGCTGGAAAGCAGTCTGTGACTGAACCATTCTGCGCAGAACAGCAGTTAGCATGAGTGACCTGAAAAAACAGTGTGAAGGCAGTCAAGTAATGACAATGACAGGGGTGAAACGAGTGCGGTTTCTAACGACATCTTCACCCATTCACTGAACAAACAAGATGACTGTTTCGCTGTACGGCTAGCATCTGGGTTTGAGGTTTTTGGTATTGCACTCTGACAGAAGGTGCAGATCAATTAAATGCCACCATTACTGTGCAAATACCACCACAGCTTGTCATCACTGTACCACTATGAGTGTGTAACTTGAGTAAGCCTGCTCTTCATTAAAACTGCCACATCCCATTTTATTTCAAAGCCAGTCTTGTTTCTTTACATCATCATGTGTTGCATATGAATCTTGGCTATAGTCCTATGAAGCAATAATGTACCTGGGTGGATTGCTAATAAGCTGGTGAATGTCACAAAGACTGGCCACCTGGCAATTACTCAAACTCTTTTTTTCTTTCTTCATTCTTTCATTCTCTTCCTCTCTCTCTTTCCTTCTTTCTTTCTTTTTTGAATCTCCTAATCAATCCTCTTGTTTGTCAATTTATGAAAGTTGTTCAGTCTTTTCCATCTACTGACTATAGTTCTGAGAAAGAGGGAGAGTCAGACAGACAGACAGACAAACAGACAGACAAACAGACAGACAGAAAGACAGACAGACAGACAGACAGACAGACAGACAGACAGACAGACAGACAGACAGACAGACAGACAGACAGACAGTGTGCGAGAGAGAAGGACACATAGAGAGGTGCTTAACCACAGTATGTCAGTTTCTGGAGTAAACAGGAAGAGTCTGAGTCAAATGATCACTCGGCTGCGTTTCCTGTGGAACCCTAAGTGTGCTACCTGTAGTTGCCACGATGGACAAAATACAAAACCCATACTCCAGGATACACTGATGCAACACAAATATATGTGCCTTTAAACACAGACTTCAGCTGTGACTGAGGTGTCTGAGATACGGTCTGAAGAGATGGCTTGACTGGGCTTAGTATTTGAAAAATGTTTTGAATGATGTTTAACTGTCACAACATTTATGAGTGATATAATTCTTCTGAATTCAATCTACCTGCTCTGTTTGTGCCGAGGAAGCATGACACACTCGCTGGAAAGATTGCATGCTGCACTTGGCTGGAGTGGTGACAGTTCGATATACAAGAGAGATTTTATCTTCAATATTTAATCAGCACTTATCCTAGCTCAACGGGCTCTTTAAATGGTGTGGAATGCAAGCTGTCTGTACCCTATTTTACAAGGGATAAAACATCTGAAATATTTGAGAAATTGAGGTATGTATGCATTTAGCAGATGCTTATTGAGCACACTCTCTCTCTCTCTCTCTGTCTCACACACACACACACTCTCTCTCTCTCTCTCTCTCTCTCTCTCTTTAACACACACACACACACACACACACAAACACATAAGGACACAGTCTGGAGAGAAGGCTGGAAAAGCTCTTTTAAATGTAATGGTCTACAAGGGAAATATCACAGTCATGCCTCCATCCAAGGTTGCAAAAAAAAACCTTCTCACCAGTACTGACCCTAATGGAATCGTTCACATGTGAACCATTATGTCTCTGTCTTCTGCCCCTCAAACTCTTCCTCGGAGAGAAGGTAAAGCCAGGACTCTCTCACTACAGACAGTAAATCACTGAAAAACTATCCCGGCCGGCCATCCTCCCAAAACTCCGCTTCGCAAAAGAATGCTGTCACCGGATAAACACTTAAGCACTCGTCATGCAAGACAGGGGAACTCACGAGACCACATCACGTGGCTCTTTTTCACCGATAGCACAATAACTCTTCCCAACTCCCCCGAGAACGTGCAGCGCTATGTTGTTAATGACCCTAATGGCAGAATGTACTCCTCTTTTAAACGATGATGCAGTACTGTATCGTATTCCACTCTCAGGCCCTGAGTGCTGGACGCTGGTCGGGCTGCCGAGTGGCTGTTCATTTTCCCGGCGAGGAGGAAAGGCCTTCCAAAGTGCTCCAAGAAACCCTGGCGCCCCGTTCTCTATTACGGTAAGTGGTGAGCCGTGTGATGTTCACCGGGATTGGTTATGGTAAATGGACGGCCATTACATTACATGCGTGGCCCATCATCCTTGTGTTCCCATCATGAGTAGGGAGAGACAGACGGACAGGCTTCGGACCCACAGCAAATGGGTTGGTCTTGGTATTTAACCCCCCCCCCCCCCCCGGCACACACACACTTTCTTGCATGTGAAAGATGCTGTGTGTCTGTGAAGCATGCGCAACACGCACACACATAGACAAACACACACAGGCATGCACACACTAAGGCACGCTAAATTATGGCACACACTCTGAGTTTTAAGGAGCCAGGCCATATGGGATGAGAAGTTATGACTCCAGCTGTAGGAGCTAAGAGCTTTTGGAGACTGAGATGGAGCTGTGAGAGGGGGTAGAGAGGTGAGGTCTGTTAGAAGGGCCTTTCATTGCCAGTCATGTTTAAAGAAGCAAGTTTCCACCAATCTGAAGGTATGTTTTGGCAGGTAACTAGTAATAGTGTAATATATATGTATTATATCCTAGAATCCATTTTGATGGTATACAGTCATATGAAGGAGAGATGAACACACTGTTTTCTTCCCACTAGGTGCCCTAGGTTGAAAATGGCCTTTTACCACGAATGGCAACAGTACTCTCTTCTTTTGCCATTACAGTCACCGTCAACGGATGACAATATGTCCTGTCTATAGATACTGGGTGACAGATGGTTGTGATTGGGGGTCGGGGGGTGGAAGGGGCGTTGGATTGGTCCAGCTTGGGTACAGAGGAGCTGAGTGGGTTCCCACTGTGCCTGGCATCTCTTGTGTCATTCTCTGCCACGCAGCTCTTGCCAGCCCACCAGGTCACAGCCTGGCAGTGCCAACGCCACAGGTAAGCAGGAGGTGATCTGCACATGTCCTATTGTCACTACAGCCCACGTCATCGGCACAGGTGCGTGGCTGCATACTAGCTGGGCTATATTTCAATACCCAATGGGGCATCATCACTGGTGTATAATAAGTCTGTTAGCAGGGTTTATTGTTCCCCGTTAGCAGGGTTTATTGCAAAGCCGCCACCTGGGCCTAAGCTTGAGAAATGCTATTGCCTTCAATCTACGTTAAAACACTGTCCTGCCAAATAACCACTTTAAACACCTCTGTTTCTCATCTCACTACATTTGTTTGCTCTGAAGAAGAACACTTGTCTACAATTATTTGTAGATGTTTTCTTAAAAGGAATCCAACCAGTTTTTGTAGGGGGTGTTGAGAATGACTCTTAGGTCATTTGGTCTTTTTTTAACGCAACACCCTCAGATGGAGGTTCAAGGGTTTCACTTGCTTGTATTGGCAGCTTGTTCTCCCCCACCGCAACCAGACCTGCCTGAGGTGGCCCACCACACTGCAGCGGAGCTGTGTGTCGGAGACACACCTTGGTTGCTATGCAAGAAGGGAAAAAAGGTCAACTCCAAGTCATCTCCTGTGGCGACTGTTTTCAGTTTCAAATGCATGATGGGGGGGGGGGGGGGGGCATAATGCTTGTTTTTCTCCAAGGATTGGGTTGAGAACCCTCAGCAAGGGTGTGATTAAAAGTAGACATGGGGGTATTGTATAACTATATGCTGCCTGCAGGGTCTGTAATATTTATTTTCAGACACTTGTAAACCCAAGAAGAGTTGTGCTTTGCCAAAGATGTAAAAGCGGGTGAAAACCTTTGGTGCACCTGTGAATATCATTCTCCACTTATCTCATTGATAAACTATTACAAGGAACTATTATCTTAATAGACTGCAATGGAATACCATGTGGTCTGCACCATTATCAATTGATTGATACATAAAATCTTCATTTCCCACATCTCTTAAAGGACAGTATTGCCATGGTTAAAAGGAATTCACTTGCAGTACTATGGCGTGAAAGCCAATGGGGCATGCCCTTGCTGAGCTTGATAAATCCACCCATGCAGACTTTTCTAGGGTGTCCATGGCTGAGGGCAATAAATGAGTCAGAGATGTTCCTGTTCCTGACAGCAAGCTTTTAATTAAAGGCCTCGTAATTAGAATTAGGCCTTTCTCTCATGCGAGCAAAACCATTTGCGCTGACGCGACTCCGCGGCCGGCCACGAAACCCGGTGGGAAGGGACACAGATGGGACAGCAGGAGGAGGAATAGCAAATCGATACGTTATTATAGGCTGGAATCATACACGCACGCAGGCAGGCTCCTGTTCCCCCCTCCAGCACAGGTTCGGACATCTATAATCTGGGGTCCACTCCCCCGAGGACACTTCCAGCGCTGAGTGCCAGGGAGACAAGACAGACCTGCGGTCGTGCCCTTCAGCACTGGGAAATAAACACAAACGTTACTAGAGGAGAGAGGGATGTGTGTGTGTGTGTGTGTGTGTGTGTGTGATGTGCGCACGTCTGGAAATGCAAAACACCATATGTTGTTTTTGCTTATCCATGGAGTAGGCCTACCTGAGGTAGAGCACATTTTCCTTTACCAGCCGTACTGTAATTCTATCTTGGTTCATGACCGCCACCTAAAGGTCATTAAAAGACACACACACACACACACACACACATGCAGGTTGAATTGTCATCTTTGGCATGATAAATTCATGGAGACAAGAAGAGGTTTTAAATCACCATTTAAATTTAAACTGGTCAAAACAAACTGTCTGAATCCACCATTAACAGGCTACATAAAAGTTATTAAGGCAGTTGACTCCTGATCTTTGCCTATAAAATCCACATGCTTCTTTTAGAGGAGCCATAGAGTAGAGTCGGGAGGCAGGTCCTGAATAATTTAGAGAAATGCTGTGTCACCCTCGCGAGCTCTGCCTCTTCCGTCCATAATAATCATCGCTATTGATCCAGTGCTAATGAATCTAAAATTAACAGCTAGCAGTCACCCTACCCATCTCTCAAAGACTAATCTCTCCTTGTCTGAATCCTGACTGCGACCGCGGTAAGACAAACCGGGCGTCAAAAGTTTGAGTCTTTGCAATGAATGAACGGGGTTGTCCGCTCATCCCGAAATCCCCGGTGGTGCCACGGTGCACTCAGCTCGTGCATTCCTGGGGAAAGTACACAGGCTGAGTCTGGCCACGTTGGAAATCCTGGCAGGAGCGGAGGGGAACACCGGGGACATTTAGGATGAGAAATAAGATGGACTCGTTCTCTTTATTTTGCAGGCCAGATGCTTTTGGTGATGAATAAGACAATAATGATGATTGATTATAATGATTATTGTGAGAGTTATGATGAAAAGACGATTATTTAAACAACAGCTAAGACATGGGTATGCCATTCAATCAATGTCACTGTATTACAAAGACCATTTATTGATCATATAAGATATGCATTTGCGATTTAAGACTTATAGTTATACTGTCTGTTAGAGTGGTAGGCTATTTTCTCTGTCAATAGGCATCCCCGTAGTCGTTCGCCCCATAATGCATGCAAGACAAATCCGCCTTTTGTAGTAATCCTTGAAATGCTGGTGTGTGTCATAATAATAGGTGAGATGTTAAAGAGAAGCCTTAAGTTTTCTCTGTTGCAACAGCATAAATACGCTTTGACCCTAGTGCTACCAATGATAAACTGCTGAGCTGACATTTTGATGCAGCTGACTCAATCGGTTGCTGTTTGTTCACTGATTACTGACCATTCAGTAAGGGCCTTCAGATCCGCTGTTTTCCAACCCCGTGGGCAATAGCCCCACCAGAAAATTGTTGATGCCATGATCGATTTCCTTAATAGGACAAAGTAAATTACAAGCAATTAGTCATGTCCTGGAGGTGATTGCTGTGTGCCATTTTCCTCCCAGTCTCTCTCGGAGAGCGTGTGTACTTTTCCTCTGTCTGTGGACTGGGTATTAGTGTGTACTTTCTCTGGGAAAAAAACTCCATTCAGATCAGGATTCTCTCTGACGTGCCCTTCATAAGGACATCTGTGATTGATGATCCCTTTTGTCAAATGAATAGAGTAACACAAAGTCTCCTTTCAAACTCCTGGCTCACTAAAATCAGTCCATTATGACATGACAATCTGAGAAAGAATCACACCCACACCATTACATATCTGGCAGGACTGATGTATTGCAATTAGCTTTACAGCACTGCAATAAATTACTCCTCTAAATGTGACAGCCTGAAATGTGACCATACTAAACATGACCCCTTCCTTAAATAATGGCTTGTGTGCGAGAGGAGAGAGGCGGCTTTTCATAACTGGTTGTTGAGAGAGTGGGGGCCAGTGAGGCAAACCGAAGGTCAGCGGCTGTCGACGGTACCTGAATGTCAGGAGAAAATATCAGTACAGCCAGGTCTGGCGCCACTTCAGAGATGATCATACAGGTCCGAACTAAAAAACAGGGTCCGTTAGTAAACACAATCAGTCCCTGCCACAGTAGGCCACGCAGTCACACTTTTGACACACACACACTCTCTCTCTTCTCTCTCTTCTCTCTCTCAAACACACACACATTCACACAGGGTTGGGAAGGTTACTTTTAAAGGTTACAGATTAAAAGTTACCCTGTTAGAAATGTGACTGTTTGAATTACTAAGTTATTACATTTTACTACTTTCAATTACTTTTTGATTGGCAGATGAGAGGTGGTGCAAATTCAAACAAGAGAAGCTACACAACGGATTTATTTTGTAATTTAATTACGTAATTCTGGGACCTATAACTAGTTACTCTCCAACCCTGCATAAACACATACTCATTCTCTCTCTCTCTCGCACACACACATATACTCCTGTGACTTTATAAGCACCTCAAAGGTCAACCATGTTGAGGAATTCAATTAAATCTGCAGTGTCCCCTCTGCACAGCTAGTTTTGAGTTGATTTGTCCTGGCATGTGACTCTGTTTGGGAGATGTTTTGAGCACTTCAAGTTATAACAGCAGACCACAGGTTGGGCTGAGCTATTTTATTTCCTGTGGTATTTTCATCATCAGTTTACTGTAACAGCTAATTCAGCAAAACCGTTCATTTGAACCTGACTCCCTTTGCTTAAGGATAAGCTTCATCAGGCAGTAAACATCTTCACATACACAAATTAAAGTTTGCCAACAGACAATACAGCAACTTGTTTTCAGAAACACTAAAGTTGAAATAATGAAAGCATTATTTACTTTTACACAGGCTGTGCACATTCATTCAGAGAATGTAAACATCTTCCATGGAAATTGGCAAGATATATTTATTTCTGAAAGGTCTTTCAGCTATGCTGCCTAAGCCGGACAAGGTATGTGCGGTGTATCTCTATAGTGGTTGAGTGTTGAAAAAGACTGAGGGAAAAGAGAAAAAAAAAAACCTTGACCTTTATTTGAGTAGTGCTTGTTTACACAAGGCCAAAAGAACAGCATCATTAGCAAATGGTCAGACACTGCCAACAACGTTTGTGAGAAAAAGTCTTGAGAAAAATGGTTGACTCTCTTTTCTGGCAGCGGCAATAGAAAGCAATAAAAATAAAAACGCTAAAAGAGGCATTTTCATTTGGTGTTTCCCTCATCTACAGGGACATCCAACAAGCCAAGGGTCACCTAAAAGCACGGTGAACTTGTTTCACTGTCATTTTATTGTGAGGGAATGCTAAACGATGACTGAAATGAACTATTACGGAGAGGAAGCTCTCACGGACAGCACCCAGTAAAGTAAACTCACTTAGAAAAGCCCATCTCCCTTCTCTATTCCATTGCACACACACACAGACACACACACACACACACACACACACACACACACACACACACACACACACACACACACACACACACACACAGAGACACACACACACAGACACACAGCCTCCACAAACAACAGACGCTCGCCACAGCCAGAAAGCTTGGCATTCTCTACATCCTCTGGTTCTCACTGAGATTTGGCCACCGTTCTGGCCACACCACACCACCTCCATACCCACCACCACCATCACCATCGCCACAAACAGTCGCCCCGAAATGACGCTACAAACTTTTAAGAGATAGAAATATAAAAATCACACAGCAGGAGACTGTTAGCACTGGAGTCTGCTAGTCCCACAAAGCCCCCCGCCCCCTTGGTGAAGTTGAAATTGCCAGTTCAGACTGAGTAACGGCTCTTTAACGGCGACCTTTGACCCGAGCCAACTCTGTAACCAGTGTCTCAGTCAGGTCAGTCGGGTCTCTGCTGGAACAGCTACCTGTGTAATTTGGGTTTGACCTGAAGCCAGTGAAGAGGTTCACATTGCTACCCCGCTTTTCTTTGTTTGTTTATTTGTTTATAGGTATTTGTATGTGTGGGGGAGGGGGGGGGGGGGGGGGCGGGGGGTCAGAAGACTGAGGTTCTATTTTAAGATTCACACCCCCCACCGCCACCTAAATAATCTGCGGTGCTCCAGTTTTATGTCAATAAAAGTGTCCTGTCTGGAGCCAGAGCCGGCGCCCAGACACTTTTATTGCATTCTGGGATTATACAGGCAGGGTAGAAATGAAAGTGCCTGGTCACGCCATTTCACTGGCCTGATTCTTCATGACTGGGGAGGCACACACACACATTACACACACACAAACGTATGCATGTCTATACACACATACACACTCACACACATATTGTATGTACATGCGTATGCATATACACACACACAAATACAAACACAGATTTACACACACAGTTAAAGAAATACATGCAAATACTCATGTACACAAACACAAACACACACACACACACACACTCACAGACACACAGAGAGTGACACAATCACACACGCTGCCAGGCGCCAGTGCCAGGAGTATGTTTAATAAGCACCTCTGGCTGGACCTGCAGACATGGAGACTGCTGCTGCCTGGGAGAAGGGACCTGACCTGCCATGCATCCCTCCTTCACTCCTTCCTCCCTCTCCTCCTCCTCCTCTCCTCTTCCTCTCCTCCTGCTCCTCTCCCCCACTGACATCTCCGCAGGAGAGCACTCAGGCTCCAGCTAATTGAAAACACTGAATGGCCAGATGATTCATGAGGGGACAAACTGCTGAACTAGTTAACAAAGAGTTACTGGCTCCTCAGAGACCTCCTTTTGAAGGGGCCGAGATTAAATACAGTGTGTTAAGAAATAACGAAGCAAAAAAGTAATCTGTTTATACATCTTTACCCAATGGAACAACACCGATCAGATTACAGATTAAAATATGGTATTATATTAATAAAATCACCAGTTGCATGCTAAATGCTACTGTATGGTTCTCATCTGAGTCCTTTGGAAAAATCTGGAAGGATTTGGGCATTTCAGAGGAAGGTCTGAAACCAGAGTCAATGTGAGCCTCTAATCATTTTTTCACCCATTCATCAGCACCAAATGATACTCTCTACTTAGCCCTGACATTAATGCCAGCCTCTGCAGATGTTCCAGTCAGTAAACTAATAAAGCTACTCACTGGATGGCACGCAGTCACTACGGTTTGGCTATAGGAATCATATACTCCTCCTCCTCCAGCGATTAAAATATATGGCACTATAAAGCAAATTACTGCAAATTCACTCTCTCAAAATTGTTATAAACTCATTTTATCTCTTTGTGTCATCTGACTGCAGTCCATTAATGTGTTGCCTTGGCTGTGGCAGTGGGAGAGCTGTTTTCATTGGGGAGAGGAAAGGATCACAGGAAGACACTCAAACTCTGCTCTGCTGTTTGCATAGAGGATTGAGTGGCAAAATGAAAGCTCTAATAAAGATGGGAGGTGTATGTTTGTGTGTGTGTGTCCGCATTATGTGTTTTGTGTGTATATCTGTTTGTGTATGTCTACATATGTGTGTGTTTGTGTGTGTGTGTAGTACATCCTGAAATACGGAGAAAAGAGAGCTGGAAACTTGCAGGGCCAGCTGCAATACAAATGCCTTCAGTACTTCATCTGCTTTAAATACAGGTAAATGATTTTCTGTTATTGAATTTTGTTATAGCGCATAACAGGAGAGGAGCCAAGTTGAAACAAGACTAATGTTGGATAATTGTTTCCTCGATCGCTTGTTGAACTTCCTGAGCTCTCTGGATATCCTCTGCCGTGCATCCACACAACTGGGACCATTCCCAGCCAACATCCTCTCCAAGTCACCCCCCCCCCCCCCCCCCCCCCTCACGCTCTCTCACTCTCTCACTCTCTCTATGTTATGTTTTGTTCTCGAGTTTCTTGATCCAAGCGGGTGTAGGGGAGGGCAAGCATTTCCATGTGATGTGCCAGTGGGGTGCGTGGCGGCCTCCTTGGTGCCCATTAGATCTCCAAGCGTGAAATCCAGCGGGCCGGTTTCACCTGACTGGGCAAATGCGCCCCGGTACTGGAGAGGAGAGCGTGATCCTGAGGGCGCACTCTTACCAGCCCCCCCCCCACCCACCCTACCCTCCCTCAAATTAGAGGAGTATGAAGCAGAATCAACAGATAATTATACTTACTTGGGAAACATGGCCCCAGCTCGTGAGCCTTTGATAGGTTTACTGTAGGTCACCATGAAGGTCACTCAGGGTCAGGCTTTTCTCCTCCTCAGAAGCCGTTGATAAAGACTTGAGCTCTATCATTTATTTGGTGTTTCTGCACTGGTCTACATATAGTAAGTCATATAGTAAGTCAATGCCATTATGTACTACATACACAGGTATAGATTAATGATGAGTATCTTCACTATGCTGTTAATGTTGCTTTTTTTTTCTGAACGGATCAGTCTGTGGTCCTTCCTGTTGGCCGAGCACGGTGTGGAGGCTGTAACTCCTGACCGGCGCAGCATGAGTGCGGCACAGGGGCCGGCGCTAAGTCCCCCGTAATTAGGACCTCACGCTGATCGCCTGTAAGGGCTTTAAAGAGGGACCGCCGGCACCCCTGCCTTCCTATCGCAGGCAATTCATCAGCGCTTGGCACCAGTTTGCCCCTCATCCCTCACCTCTGATTTGACGTGCCTCACAAAATCCTTTTTTTTTCTCCTTTCTCATTTAGCAACAGCCATTTTCATCCAAGCCAACTTGCATCAGTGAAAACAGCTTACAGTAAATTGTCTCTATCTGTGTGTGCGTTCTCTGGGAGTCAACTCATGACTTTGTTAGCACCATGCTCTACCAGTTAACCAACAGAAACCAACCCACTGTAACTGTGACTCCTATGCACTCCCTTCAGCAGTCAGATAAGTCAGCTCAGTTATTATTTGGATCCGATTATGAAGCGGATTGGATGCTAATTGTCATGATCCATAAAACCAGAAATGTCACATTGACACAATGGGTCGGTTCAGGATGAGGTCGTACAGGCTGGTTCTGATTACAGTGACTCATCATTGGCACTGTAATAGCTGCTGGAAGATGGCACTGACACGGTGGTGATGTTACTGAGACGTTTCCATAGAAACAACAGCTGAACCCCATTACATTTCAATCCGAAAAGTGTGTAGGGCTTTCCCCCCCTCCCCTCCACTCCTGTCCAATGACACAAGGCCTCAGAGTTGGTTTTGGAAAGCCAGGAGTCAACACGTTTTCAATGAAAAAAGTTTGTGTATCAGATAACAGTGGAATGGTAAGATGAGGAGACTTGAATTGATTTGTGGCTGGTGTGTGTGTGTGTGTGTGTGTGTGTGTGTGTGTGTTTTATGAGGCCTGGCAGACGAAGAGACAGTGTGTGAGGACAGGAGTGAGCCAAACATGGAGAGGGAACAAATGTTTCTGACAAAGGGAATGACTGACTGCAACATTCCTGGGACATTATGCAGGAGGGCTACAGGTCGCTCACACACACACACACACACACACACACATAGACACACACTTGAACACACAAAAGACAAGCAGAGCTGACATATGGAACCACAACCAGATAATGACAAACGGACACATGCAGCAACACACACGCAAACAGACCAGACAAACACAAGTAAAGAAATGCACACACACACACACACACACACACACACACACACACACACACACACACACACACACACACACACACACACACACACACACACACACACACACACACACACACACACACACACACACACACACACACACACACACACACACACACGCACTGATTCTGAGAAGGGGTCAGCACATATACAATCACACACACACACACACACACACAGATGCACAACTCTGCTACATATGGACACACACACCCATTAAAAAGACAATAAATCTTATACCCACACGCCACCCACCAACACACACATGTGAAAAGAAAACACATAAAAGCCCCCTCCCAAACAAACACACACACGCACACAGACAGTCTTGTCAGCTGGCTGAACAGAGGAGTGAATTGCAGTCATTCTAAGACGGTCTGCTGTGAAACCAGACCCCCCCCCCCCCCCCCATTGAGAACGTCTCTTCCATCACCCCCACTCTGGGACGACCCACCTGCCGCATCCTGTGACTGACGGCCTGCAAACAGGTGGAATAAACATGCCGTAAAAAGCCAACCATAACACTTACATGCATATCAGCGTCAAATCGGCCCCCACAGAGTGAGCAGTGGAGAGAGAGATAGACAGATGGTGGCTGGCAGATTCCAGCAGACCTTGAGCGGCCATTACACACCGGGGGTGTGTGTGTGCACGCGCGCGTGTGTGTGTGTGTGTGTGTGTGTTTGCGTGTGTGTGTGTGTTTCCTGAGGATGCTGCTGGTCCCATCACTCCTAAGGGGAAGGTTTCTGCTCGGAAGCCCTGCCGGCAGCGTGACAGTGGCAAAAGAGGAATCTCAAGTTGGAAAGAAATGCAAGTGTCAAACGCTTTACCAAAGCCAATGCAGGTTTATGGTGTGAGACCGCTCATGCAGAGTCATATGGCCAAAGTATGTTGAAATATTTAATATAATAAATAACATGACATTTGCTTCATGTTATTGGACCAGACAGTATTTTTCCACAGTTCTGTTCAAGTCATTTTAAGTGATGACAATTTCAGCACTCGGTTGATAGTATAGGCTTTGCAAATGCAACACTTTCCGTGACACGCAAGCGCAAAATTATGCAGTTGGTGTATAATGAACATGAATCTGAGCATGGACCAGCTATTTAATTTCTACTGGGCAAAGTTCATGTCATGAAGCTGTAAGTTGACAATCACCTTTTTCTACTTCTTCAATGGAAGAAAAGTCTCGCTATGGCCTAAGGGCCTCACACTATGGCTATGGCCTAAGGGCCTCACACTATGGCCTAAGGGCCTCACACTATGGCTATGGCCTAAGGGCCTCACACTATGGCTAGGGCCTAAGGGCCTCACACTATGGCCTAAGGGGCCTCACACTATGGCTATGGCCTAAGGGCCTCACACTATGGCTAGGGCCTAAGGGCCTCACACTATGGCTATGGCCTAAGGGCCTCACACTATGGCTAGGGCCTAAGGGCCTCACACTATGGCTATGGCCTAAGGGCCTCACACTATGGCTAGGGCCTAAGGGCCTCACACTATGGCTATGGCCTAAGGGGCCTCACACTATGGCTAGGGCCTAAGGGCCTCACACTATGGCTATGGCCTAAGGGCCTCAGACTATGGCTATGGCCTGAAGATAACTCATGTGTTTGACATAGTGTGGTGGCGATCGGAGAGGCGGATGGAGAGGAGCAGCCTGCAGCCCCTGAGTGCCTGGTGTTGGGCTCCAGAGCTCCATGTGCTCTCCATCACTGGGGAGGGTTTTCAAAAACACTGGCTCTTTTTCCCATGGACATGTGCTATTGTTGCAAGGATTTAAATTCACTGAGGATTACAATATGCCCCTTACATGAAGGGAGCAATATGTGTGTGTGTGTGTGTGTGTGTGTGTGTGTGTGTGTGTGTGAGTGTGTGAGAGAGAGAGAGAGAGAGAGAGAAAGACAGAGAGAGGGAGAGAGAGAGAGGGAGAAGGAGAGAGAGAGTATGTGTTTGAAAGTGTGTGTCTGTCTGTGTGTGTGTGTGTGTGTGTCTGAGAGAGAATGTAAAATAGAGAGTGTGAGTATGAGTGTAGATCTGAGTGTATGTGAACAGAGAGGGGGGGCTGCTGTTGGAGGTCTGTGAAGGAGCTGCCCACCCAAAATGTTCAGAGACGCTGGCATGTCATGATCCCATTTAGAGCTCAAGCCACTCGGGGGCTTAAAGCCAACATATGCATTAGCGCTCGCGGCTAACGTCTCCCCTGCTCATGGGACCGTGTCTGCAGCCCAGTCAGCAGTGCAAAGGGAAAACCTGATACATGCGATTCCCCAAGTCCCCAAGACCACCAAAACAACAAGACATAAAATGAAGCAAAACACAGTTTCAATAATAATTTATGCACCTACAGGTATTAAAAACAAAACAGTGTGCCTGGAGAGTGTTTCAGTCGTTTGTCGTGTAGGCTTTTCTGAATTTCAGCCGAAACGAAACGTCGTTAATTTCACCAGCCAAATTTGCTCAATTTCAGTTTAACTTGACCGGCAAACCCCTTCCTCAGAGCAAACAGTAGGTGTATTCATTTGTACACTGGAGCAGGTGTGATGACAATTTACGAGCACCTAAAACAGTAGGGTCTGTGTTCATTTGGACGTCAGAGCAAGCGAGAGAGAGAGAGACAGAGTGAGAAAGAGTCTGCCTTACTGCATTTAAATCTCTGTGCAGTTCAGGCGTGGCCCTCTCACTCTCTCTCTCTGTTTCAGCCCATCTCCCCTCCACTTCTTTCAAGGAGACTGACACCCATAGCAGGGAGGTCTCTGGGCTTTACTCTACATTCGCTGCGCTTTGAAAATCAAAGTGTGCTACAAGGACCCCAGTCCTCCCTGCGGAGGAATGATTTGCATTTTTGGGTGATTAAATCAAAGCTTAGTTAGGAATGAACTTAAGTCCTGGGGTGAGTCATATGACGCCTTAAAAGGGACCTTCCTGGCACCGAAAGAGGTGAAGAGCCCTATTTGGGTGTTTTGCTCCATTGGAGTGTTTGGCCTCTGATTTAAACCCTGGGTCAGTTCGACTGATTCCCTGACACCTGCGAGCTGGCAGGTCTCCACCAGCTGAGACAGCAATGTCATTCCAGCTCCCCCTAACCAGTCCCCACCCCCACCCCAACACACACCACACTCCACCCTCCTGACTCAAACACAAGAGATCAATCCCTCAATCCCCCCCATCACTCACATACACACACACGCACGCACGCACGCACGCACGCACGCACGCACGCACGCACACACACACACACACACACACACACACACACACACACACACACACACCATCTCCTTCCCCAGCTGCTGGTCGGGGGGTTGTAAATAATCTGCTAAAAAGGCCTGAGAGCCTCGACAGAAAGGCAACAATGGTCCGGGGTGGGGCGCATCAGTGAGAAGCCTCCTTTGTCCCACGCTGCCCTCATAGCAGCGGTCCGCCGGCACAAAGAGGCCCTTTATACACGGTGGCCTTTTTTAGACTCACCCATCTCCACCAAATGAGAGCCCCCTCTTTCAGGAAACAATTAATGTCCACCCAGTTCACTCATTCAGATCCCAGGGCCACGCTACATCTTTTCCAGTGTGTACCCCGACTCGTGTGCACATTTTTCGGGGAGTTGGGATGGTGGTGGTTGGGGGATGAGGGGGGCTGTAATTTCACTGCCGGTCCCTGAAGGAACTGGTGCGGGAACACGGGTGGAAACTCTGGTCCACCTAGTCAGTTTGTCAGGAGGCTGACAGTAGACAGGCCAGGAGTGTTTCCAGTCAAAGGCACTCCGACTCTCTCTCTCTCTCTCTCTTGGGTGCAAATGATTGTAAGCCACAGGAGGGAATGATGAGGAAGGACAGAAAAGCACTGTCCCAATCTTATGCTCAGAATGAGCCCCCCCCCTCCTCCTTCCCTGCCCAATATGACTGCAAAGTTTTCCATATAGCAAAGGTTAGTCACTGGCCTCTGTTGTGAGAGACTCGGCCTGGTTTGTGAAGTCACCGTACTGGGAAACCCTGTCACCCCACCCCCCCTCCCCTCACACACACACACCCTGCCCCCCAGAGGTGTGTGTGTGACCCTGGTGCTCATAGTAATCCCCCCCTGAGGGCTCCTCTTACCCCAGGGTGGGAGTGATGGGGTGAGAGCGTGATAGAGGTGTGACAGCCCAGTGCTCTCTCACTCAGCAGAGCCCTAATACCCTCACACAGGAACCGCACACCGGGGGGAGGCCTCAGCACCATGGGAGGACAATGTGTGTGTGTGTGTGTGTGTGTGTGTCTGTGTTAAGTGTGTGTGTGTGTGTTGTGTTTGAAAGTGTGAGTTCTTGTCATGACCACATCTCACCCTTACTTTTCTTTTTCTCTCATGCCATTATTATGTCTAAGTCGTTCTGGAAACTTCATATTTAGTACTCTGGGATGAGTGTGTGTGTGTGTGTGTGCATATGTGCACAACTCCACATTTTTGTTACAGTGGTCTCTCACTCTTTCCTTTCTTTCTGTCTTCTCTCGCTCACTCTCTCTCTCTCTCCTTCAGTGCCTTGGGGTGACAGGGTTGTGTAAGAGTGCGTTTGTGGAACTGTGAGTTTTTGTCATGACCACATCTCACGTTTGATTCGTTCTCTCTCGTGTCATGACATTCTCTTTCTCGCAGTCATTCTGTGAACTCTGGAAACTTCATATTCAGTTCCATGGTCACATGAGTGTTTGTGTGCAACTGTTATGATGCTATCTGACTGTTTTATTTCATCCCCTCTCACTCAGTCTCTCTCTCTCTCTCTCTCTCTTATTCCACGGCCTTCTCATACACTATCATGCACTTTTTGTCACTTATGAACATGTGTGAGTGTGTATGTGTTGTTGTCATGACAGTATTTCTCTCTCATCACTCTTTCACTTCTCTCTTTCTCTCTCACTCTTGTCCTCTTGTTTCCGTGCCTCTCTCATGCCCTCTGCACTCTGTCGTTACTTCCGTGCGCGTGAGCTCGAACAATCTGTCCGTTCTGCCGTGGCCTTTGATGTGCGCTCCCCGCTGCATGGGCTTGTGTTCATTAGCCAACAATAGTCTGATTTTCCTCTCCTCTCTCTTCCTCTCTCGTGAGGGTGGAAACGGAGGCAGCCAGAGACCATTGCGACCGCCCATCTTAAGCAATCAGAGACGCACTCAAATATGGCCTCAAATGACCCCTGCAGACATCTCGGAGCAGGAGCTCTCACCTCTAAAAGATGTTTTTAAAGCTTTCTTAAAGGCTTCGGGGGGCTGGGGGGGGCTATATCAACAGGTCATAAAGCTCTCCACTGGTGGCAATGTTTTGCTAAGCTCCTCACACAACAACTGGACGCGTATGTGGGGGTGTGTGTGAGGGCGTCAAGGAATTCCATCAGGTAACAAAGGCGCAAACACACACCTGCCGACAGATTCACGAAGTGTGGACAAACACAAGGAGCGGGCAACAGGTTTGCCGGACATGGCTGAACATCCATTAGGAAGGGTCTCAGACAGGAGAGAAAGCTCAGCCAGCCCACCAACACACACACACACACACACACACACACACACACACACACACACACACACACACACACACACACACACACACACACACACACACACACACACACACACACACACACACACACACACACACACACACACACACACACACACACACACAAGGGGGCGTGGGGGCTGTTTACTCGCAGCCTGCACAAACACACCGGCCCTGGCAGTGATGGATGAGGTGAGGCTTAGGGTTAGCCACAGCACAAGCCACCGGAGACAAACTCAGGCCAGAGGGGTCAAGAGCCGACCCAGGATCCAGTACTCTCTGGAACTAAGAGGAACAGCCTCATGGGACGTCCAAGAGAGAGAGGCCCAAACCAGGTGATATGGAAAGCATATAGAGAGAAATAAAAGAATGAGAGAGTGAGTCATATAGTTTGGTAGCTGCAGTCCTCTGCAGATAGGAGGTGGACCCAAGATGAAAAGACAGTTCTGGGTTGTAAGGAAAACAATCTGAATGGCAATAAATCACTGGGGACAAAATAGACCAACAGACACAAAAATAAAATCATTAATGATGCATGACCAAGGTAGTTCATAGTTCGCTTTTCTCTGTAAACAACAGTAACAAGAAACCTACTTCACTTGAGCACATCAATCAAGCAGACGCAGAGATCACTCGCTACCTCATCGCCGAAGCAAAGATGGAGGGGACCAGTGTCAATACGGGACAGAAAGGAAGGTGTGAACCATACGTGTCTGGGGCAGGAGTGATCGATTCCTCGGTGACTGCCGGGCCCATTCTGCCCCAACATTGATGGAGAGGGTGCTGAGTAAGCCCCAGGGGGTGGTCTGGGGGGAGGGGGGGTATTTGTGGGGAGGGGGAGTTTGTGAGGTTTACTGATGACCACTGCATGTGTTGGTTGGAGGATAGTTTGTATGTCAGAGAGAGAGAGGAGAGAGAGAGAGAGAGAGAGAGATGAAAGATCCATGGAGAGTGAATGATGACTGTCTGTTTTCATGTTTTTTTTTTTTTTAAGCAAGGTGGTGTTACTTGGGGTTTAACATGGGTCATTTTCACCCATTTTCCTCCTCTAAAATGGTTAAGATCAGCTTTATATTTCCTAAATACAACATGTATGATCAGAATCCTGTCTCCTAAGTCTTTCCTAAGCTTGAAAAAAAAGCGGTAAGTTCCTAAATAACCCATAACATCATTTCAAGGGCAGGCATCCTATCCCACAATTAAGATCAAACAGAAGGCCTTTCTAAGAGTAGGTCCAAGTTCAGAGGAGCTATTTACAGGTCTGGATTGGCAGGTCTTTAATACTGAACTCCCACCTGTGCCAGGCTGTGAGTTTTGTGGCTCTGGGAATGGACTGGCATCCAGAACAGCTGCTGCACACAGACAACGGACAGGGTTTCAGTCAGTGGGAAGAATGTACTCCAGGAGAGACCTTTGCACAGATACACACAACGGGAGCTTGCTGCACAACTGGTCATTGTGAACTGAATGACTCAAATAGATACTGTAGTTTCAGGTTCTCCTTATTTTGTTTTGCAGATTTTATTGAGAAGACATGAACAACATTCACAATGAAAACACGGTGCTTTATTACAGTCCTTTATTACAAACCGAAGGAGAATCAACCGACCAAATAAAAAAAGAAACGATTGTTTCTGAATTCCAGGTGTGATTTGTAAGACATTAAATCATATTGGCAGCTCTGATTGTATTTACACAACATAAAAAGAACTTTCCAGAACAAATACATGCCTGACATAAAACATGGATTCAACATCACTTTTCATCCTCAGTTCACATCCTTGAAGCCAAGTCTTGACTACTTACATACAAACAAAACAAACAATAAACAAAATCAAATACATCCCTGACAGAATATTTACACGCAGTATCTCCTACCACTGGCTGCCTTAGTGAGGCTACTCCACTAATCTTTCCAGTGACATATTTTACAAGTCTCAGGTGCTTTGTAACTTAGATGCTACAGGAGTCATCTTGTATATATAAGGCAGAGTAATTTTCATTGTTGCAGGTTTAAAAAATGTCGACAAAACTAAAATAATACATTTCATGACAAGCGTACGAGGGAAAACCAAGCATTCGTAAACAGAACTTATAATGTTGCAGGCATTGATCATGAACTAACAGTCTATCTGCCAGCACTTCAAAGTGAGAGTGAAAATAAATAACTATTTATTGTTTTTGTTTTTTTGTTTTATTAAAGTTAAAAGCTGTATGCAGTTCAAACCAAGACTTTTCTTTATCTTCAAACCTTCCAAGTAGGAAGTCTGTCTGTATGTTAAATTAATTTTCAGTTTTAATTTTAACTTAAGTTTTGAATGCAAAGCTTAAATTAAAAGCCTGAATATCTCATCAGCAGAGTAGGAATCTCAGATATGTAAAGGATATAGTACATATGAATCTGCTATCTGTGTATCACTTCAAATATTAAGAAGGCACGCTATATGAATCTCATTTATACATAAAAACACCAACTTTTTACAATAAGGCTATCACACAAGCTTGACATGTAATGCGCGTCGTTTGCCTTTTGCAAACATGAAGAAAACAGGCAAGAAGCCCCACACTACGTAGGGGTTTGAGAAATGGCAGATCATGCTGGACTGAGAAGAATGACCCAAACACTGTCTTGTAACTTGTTGGTGAGAAACATTCGATTGAAGTGTGAAAGACCAAGACTGAGACTTCACACAGACACGCACATACAAAATACAGGTGCTACACAATGACGCCAATTATCATTCGCTTGTGAAGCACTCAACAGTGCTACTGTCTGAAGAGTACACTCTGCTACTGCACTGGGTGGGACCGCTGCAGACTTCAGTGGCTTGGAGTCAGACAGACACTCCAGTGCTAACCTCACCCAGCATCCCTTCAGAGAGAGATATCTCTGTGTGTGTGTGTGTGTGTGTGTGTGTGTGTGTGTGTGTGTGTGTGTATGTGGAGACCACCACGACCCTGCCTTTGAAGACCAGGCCACAGCAGTAGCAGATGGAAGCGCATCTGCAGCAGATGGGAGTGTGTCTGCACATGTTTGAGTGTGTGCGAGCGCGCGCGCGCGTGTGTGTGTGTGTATGTGTATGCAAGCACACACAAGTGGTTTATTCTGAACCGCGAAGAGAAGGGCTGGCTGGTTGAGGGGAAGACTAAAAGTAGGGAGAAAAAAAAGACAAAAACTAAACAGAAACCAAAACAAGACTAAAAAGGAGTGCCCTCCATCTGCAGGGAGACCTCTGGCTCACACACCTGCTGTGTGGAGATCCTCCTCAGACTCTCTTAACCCCTCCTGCCTGCCGGCTTCAAGGCCTCCGCTGGGAGTGCATGACACCAGACAGTGGCTTCCGTCATCTCTTACTTTGATAACGCTAGGAGGGTTAAATATAGTTTAAAGGCTAGCAGGGAGTGTCTAGTTAAATTGGAAGGCACACACAAACTACTGAATGCTGAAAAAACATTTGTTCGTGTTTCCTGGATTTTGGACGCTTTGATGATGCAGAGACACACGTGGTGAGTTCAAGACAAACGTGTAGCCTTTTGTATGCACTTACTGAAATATGAGGACATGACGTAAAGGCAAGTCGACTGCCAAGTGCTATAAATACTAATGACATCTGGAAGCGCAATTGTTTAAACTCCCTCATTATCTACTGCAACACACACACACACACACACACACACACACAGAAAGACACACACACAAACAAACTTCACACACAAAACTCTCTATTCCAGAGAATAAGAGCACTCATTTTCAGCTCCTGATGTGTCCTTGGTGAAAAGTGGAGTATGTGAGTAAGTAAGTGAGTAAGTGAGTGATTGAGTGAATATGGACTAGGCCCCAGTGACTCAAAGGAGCACAGACTTTCCAGAACTTTCCATCTCACCTGAGCCGTCCTGCTGGAGTGTAACGTGGCGTCTGGCCCTGCTGCACCTCAGTATGGAAGGCCACTTAAGGAAAAGGCCCGCCATTTTCCCGTCCCTTTTTACCTTTACAAACAAATCACTGATGCAGGATTATTACTACCATTATCTACACAGGTTTCATTCTTTACCGAAATGCTTTGAAGTTAAGATTTGTGCCCAGAGCAGAAAAAAATTTAAATAAAACCACACAGGGATGATATGTTTAGCGGAGTGCGATTTCAAACTGGCTAAAGGTAACCTTTTCTTCGCCAGCGCCCCATTTCAAAGACATCATGCGAAATATAAGGCTCAAGTTTTCTTCTTGTGTCTTCTTTTTCTCTCTTTCTTGCTGGTAAATAAATCTACTTTAAAAGGCAGACAGAGATGAAGGCGGTGCATCCTGGAGGACAAAAAAGAGGAAGAGTCGCTGCTGACTGTCCTTTCACTGGAGAAGCCCTCCCCACCCCCCACATCCAACCCCCCCGTCCCTCAGACCTGTTCAGTACTGAGCTGAATACAAATCAGGCTGGCTGCGGGCATGACTACCGCAATGACAGCAAAGCATCTTTGTCATGAGTTCATGGAGTTCAGATAGCATCGCACTCAAGAGTTGCTAGAGTTTCTTTTCTCTAGTTTCTTTTTATTACATTTTTTTTAGCTAGAGTCTTTTTTTCTCCTCTTTATTTCAAAATCTATTTATAGACACAGTTCGTTTTTCATGGACAACATCTCTGCTACCGGTTTCCTCTCAAAGCTCAGCCCATCTGGCTTATCCTGTCCGAGCTGGGTGGGGTGTGTGTGTGTGTGTTCTTTTTTGAGGGGGGCGGGGGTGGGGGAGGGTTCTGACGGGAGCGAGGGTGGCGGGACCTCACACGTACCACTCCCTGCGCGAGATCACTGAGCCGTCCATGTGCGACACGTAGTCGCTGTCCGTGCCGTTGTCGTAGCAGTTGTCATCCGGCAGGTAAGGGGAGCCGTTGAGTCCGGTGTGGGCCGGGGGAGAGTTGGAGTGTTGCTGATGCTGCTGTGGAAAGGGGTGCTGGTTGTTGTGGTGACCGTCGTTATAGTAGCTCCCGTCTCGCCCAATGACACGGGGGGGTTGTTGGTGGTCCCCACCCCACTCCTCGCGGTCCTTGCGATCACTGGCGTAGTCGTAGATGAGATCACCGGCCGCCGGCTTGGGGGGCTTCAGATCCTGGCTGCCTTTGCCAGAGTCGCCGCTACCGTCGCCGCTGCTGTACACCTGCAGTTCGTGTGGCTGCAGCACGTCCAGCTGGTTGTCCTTCTGCATGTCGGACGGGCCCAGGTACTGCTTGGTGTAGTAGTCCCCGCGGAAGGTGCGCCGCTGACGCATGAAGCACACGCCGACCAGGCCCAGCAGCAGGACCAGGAAGAGCACGCCACCCACCACTCCGCCCACGATGGTGCCCAGGTGGCTGTCGGTGGCAGAGCCCGAAGAGGAGGGGGAGCCCTGCGTCGGGGAGCTGAACTGGGCCTGGCGATGGTCGGGGGCCGTGCCCGTGGTGTCTGCTCCGGGGAGGGTGGCGGCGCCGGCGGAGGTGGTGGGGAGGGCGGTAGTGGGAGGAGGGTCTGGAGGGAGGAGAGAAGGAGACAGGAGGGAGGAGAGGAGAAAGGGGAGAGATTGTTGGATAGATATGGGAAGATGGAAGAGAGAAAGGGGGAAAAGAGAAAGAACACATGAACACACAAAACAATACAACTCAACTCAAAGACATGGGAAAAGGTGAACAGTACATACATATTCCTTCTTCATCACTCACTCAACTGCGCGCCCGCACAAGTGCTATGTAGATCAACCGACAGGAGTCTGGACGCAGGAGCAAACACAGGGAGGGATGGGATAACAATTTCAACCGACAACAGTGTGCACCGTTTTGCTGCGGTTTCCAGGTTGAGCAACATGTTTCCTTTAAACGTTGGCTCTCTGGCTCTGTGGTACATTTTCTCTCATTTGGTGAGTGTGTCAGAGGTGCAGTGACGTGTATATAAACCCCAACGTTTTAGAAAGGCAACGCACACATTTAAAACGGTTTCATCCGGCTCCAAAAGTTTGTAGAAATAATCGCAAAGAATGGCCTTTTTAGCTGTGCTTGTGTAACACGACCGGGTGTTCAATGCTACAGCGTTTCCGTTTAAATAACCGCTTTACTACGTTTTGTCAGAGCTGAGCTCAGCCCAGATCTTATCCTATTGGACGAGTCAGGTTTGAGAAAACAGTAATCCAATACATCAGACTGAACTTCCAAGCTGTGGTTTCAGAACGTTCGGTTCTTGGTGTGTGTGTGTGTGTGTGTGTGTGTGTGTGTGTGTGTGTGTGTTTGGGTGGTTGCAGTGGTAGGGAGAGGCTGATGGCATGGAACCAGAGATAGAGAGGGCAGGATAGGAGCATCTGTTAGAGGGAGTGTGTGTGTGTGCATGCTTGAATATTTGTGAGTATGTGTGTGTGTGTGTGAGTGTGTGTGTGCACTGAGTGCATGTGTGTGTGCACTGAGTGTATGTGTGTGTGCATTGAGTGTGTGTGTGTGTGTGCACTGAGTGTGTGTGTGTGTGCACTGAGTGTGTGTGAACGCTTAAATGTGTGGGTGTATTTTTGTTCTTGTGTTTAATTATACATGCTGTTTGTAAATGCTTGTGGATGTTTGTGTATGTATATGCAGGCTTGTGTATACATTTTGTACACAAGTGTCTTACTATGTGGTTACAAATCTAAAGCGTCTGGATAAACTGCATATGTGTGGGAGTGAGTGAATGTGTGTGTGTGTGTGTGTGTGTGTGTGTGTGTGTGTGTGTGTGTGTGTGTAGTTAAAGTAATTGGCCTCTTCCTCTCTCGCCTCCGCCATCCTGCACACGGTTTGGTCATGTGATCCGTGAGTTCGATACGACAGGTCTGCGTTCCTGGCTCCTCTCATCTTGGTGCTGACGCGCAAGGGGGGGGGTTTGTCTTTACCCAGAGAAGACCCCACAGAGCCAAGCAAAACCCATCAGCCAGCCCTTAAAGACTCCACTGATCAGACTCCCATAAAACTATCGAGTGGGGTGATCGTTTAGGGGGTTTCGAGCGAGAAATGGCTGTCACTGGAAGTCAACCGACCCTTGGTATATCTCTCTGCTTTCTGCGTCACTGGCTGTGAGTACTGGTGGGGTTTCTATTAGAGCTCCATTACAGGGGAGCGGAGGCGCAGAGAAGATGCTGACAGTAAAGGCTGAGGAGAGGCGAGCAAGGTCAGCAGGACAAAGAACCCCCCCCCCCCCCCCCCCCCGCCTCCTGCCTCCCCCGCACGCTTCCATCAGGCACTGCCTACACACAGACAGGCAGTCTCTTCCAATCTGCAGGTACAAGGGACAGCCAAGGAGAAGGGGGGGTTGGATGGATGTGTGTGTGTGTGTGTGTGTGTGTGTATGCGCTTATTGCTTACTTACTGACACACACACACACACACACACACACACACACACACACACACACACACACACACACACACACACACACACACACACACACACACACACAGAGAGGAGGAACAGGGACACCTGAGGCTCTGGCTCCCAAGGACAAGCTGACAACTGGCAGCCTAGTGTAGTGATCAGAGACCGTCAGCGGGAGGAGGAGAGAGCGGACTGAAAACACCTGACAGGGGGATCCAAGGCTACAGAGGGAAAAACACACACGCCAGGAAAGACAAGTACGTACAGCTGCTATTAACAAGGGCGGAAAAAAGAATAAAAGAAAAGAAGAAGGGGGGAGCGGGGTTGTGGAAGGAAAAACATCTTGATAATTGCTTCAGAGCGAGTGTTTCCTGGATAGCCCGTCACACACACACACACACACACACACACACACACACACACACACACGCAGTGACTGTGGAGCGGTTCTTCTCAGATGGGAGTCCCAAGGCCTGCCGGCTGGCCTGCCTGCACGCAGATGGAGCGTGACAGGGGCCGGGCCGTGCTGGGCTGGGAGGATTCCAGAAAGTTCCGTCTGTTCTCTGGGTTGGGCATGAATGTATGCTTTGGTAGACGCTGGTGAAGAATTGGGAACTGGTGGGGTGGGGCGGTTTGGATGTTGGATGAGAGAACCAATTCTGTTTGGGCATGAAGTTGAAGGCAGATGAAATGAGAAACAAATAGAAGTTGAGAGCAAGAGGGAGAGAGAGATAGAGGAGAGAAAGAGAGAGAGAGGCAGTGAGTGGGAGACAAAGAGAATAATAGAAAGAGAGTGAGTGTGAGAGAGAGAGAGAGAGAGAGAGAGAGAGAGGGAGAGGGAGAGATAGAGGAGAGAAAGAGAGAGAGAGGGAGTGGGTGAGAGACAAAGAGAATAATAGAAAGAGGAGAGAAAGAGAGTGAGTGAGTGATGAGAGAGAGAGAGAGCGAGAGAGAGAGAGAGGGAGGACTGAGTCAGAGATAGACAAGAGGGTGTTCCTGAAATGAGATGATCCAAACTTCTGAAATGAAAAGAGTAGAGGTCAAGGAAAAAGAAAAACAGAGAGCGGAGTGGAGTGGAGCGGAGAAGAGAAGAGTGCGTGTACTCAGCTTGCTTTCCCAACGCTCCTGCCAAGAGATCGGAGGCCAGAGCCTCTGGAGCGTTGGGGGAAAATCCTACTGACGTCACATCTGGGTTTACAGGAGAAATGCCTCTCTCTCACACACTGCACCCCCCTACACACATACCACATCTATGCACACACACTCTCACACTCACACACCACATACACACACACACACACCACGTACACACACACACACACACCACGTACACACACCACGTACACACACACACACACACTACGTACACACACACACACACTCACACACACAAACTCAGCGGCAACAGATGTCAGTTTAAATCCACATCAAACACAAAAACGGAATACAACAAAACGCACACGGCCCTTTCACGGGTGAAGGCCGATGTTGGCCAGAGACCGTTACACGCTCGTCTCTGAGAAACGTAACCTTACACAAGCAACCCAGTGTGTGAGCAAACAGAGAGAAATGTAAATGAAACTGAAAAAAGAGAGCGAGAAAGAAAGAGTGAGAGAGGGAGGGAGAAAGAGATAGGAGTGGCCGAGAGGAGTGGAAAAACAAAGGTTGGTCTTCGGCTTTCCCACGGACAGGCAGGGGGGACGCAGCCCCCTATTGTAACACTCGTCAGCCCCCAGCGGCGGGAGAGCGAGAACCAGGTGACCTGCCGAGGTGCGTTCTCCGGTGCCAGGAGTGTCGTCCCGCCGCGAGGCCGTGGAGCGAACGCTCTCCACCCGCGGGAAAGCGGAGCAGGGAGACGGGTGTTGGTGCTCTCGTGAGGAGACGTGTGGATTTCAGAGCAGACATTTGTGAGCGCACAGTGCTCTTCCAAACACAATGGTTCCCTGGTATGCACTAAAACAATGGGCTTGGATGACAGACGAGATGAGGTTGCAATGTTCTACACAACACCCCTAAAGTACTGTGGAATTCACAGAGAGAGGGAGGGAGGGAGACGGGGGAGAGAGAGAGAGAGAAAGAGAAAATTAGGAAGGGAGGGAGAAGCCTAAACTGAGGCCTCGTTTTAAAACTGTTCATTGTGTGCTTCTCCTGTTGGAGGTGTTTGAAGCAGAAGAGAGAGAGAGAGAGAGAGAGAGAGACATGAGATAGAGAGAGAGAGACAAGAGAGAGAGGGAGAGAGAGAGTGAGAAGAATAGACATATATTCAGACAAAGGGAGAGAAATTAAGAGAAGAAAGGGGAGTATGATGGCAGGCAAGAGCTGCTCTGGGTAATGCTCCTCCTGTTAGAGAGGTGTGGGGAATGCACTAACTGCTGAGTACACACTCACAAGAGATGATGTCAGCAGTGCCACACACACATGACCGATCGAATGCCATCTACATCAGCGGCTGTGTGTGTGTGTGTTGGGGGGGGGGGGGGTCGGTAGAGCAAATCAATCTCAGTGCTTAGTTTTCATCACATAATAGCAGCTCAGGATGTCTGTGTGTGTGTGTGTGTGTGTGTGTGTGTGTGTGTGTGTGTGTGAAGTATGTGACTCTTGAGTGTGTGTTACTTATTTGTGTGTGTGTGTGTATACAGCTACACAGAGACTGACAGGAGGAAGGTGACGCATGGATGGTATTGCGGTGGCCTGTGTATATGTGTGTGTGTGAGTCTCCCGTGTGTGTTATTGTGTGTGTGTGTGTGTGTGTGTGTGTGTGTGTGGTGGCGTAGTCTCACCTTGCACCCAGATGTGTGTGTCCTGGTAGCGCATCCCGATGGCGTTGCGCACCTCACAGCGGTAGAGGCCCGAGTCGTTGCGCTCCAGGGGCCGAGTGAAGAGCAGGGTGCTGTTGTCCCCGAGCACCCCATCGGGAAGACTACCTTTCACCCTGAGGGAGGAGGGAGAGAGAGCGAGAGAGAGAAAAGGAGAGAGAGGAGAAACAGGAAGAGGAAGAAGAGCGCGTGTGGGACAGAGGCATAGAGAGATAGAGAAAAAGATAGATAGAGACAGAGTAAGAAAGAAAGAGAGTGAGAGAGACCGACAGACAAAGAGAGTAAGCAGGAGACGTAGAGAGGAAGTAAGAGAGTGAGAGTGAGAATGAGGGAAAGGAAGAATGTATCACTTTTGGTTTGTTTGCCACATTCTCTTTTACGACCTTCCTTTTGTGCCATGTTCTTGTACATTTTGTGTTGTATTGTTTCCTCAAACCACCCTTCTGTTCTCTTCAAAGCATGTCCCTGGGGCTATGTTTGAGTATGGATCTCTCTGTCACATGTATAAATCATTACAACTACTTCCAGAACCACCACTACCAGTACCACTGAACTACCAACAGATTGCTTCTAATAAACTCTACAGAATACACCTGATATTTCATCCTTGGAATAGGAATAGACACTTCATATTATATCCCTCACAGGAGCACACCATCATGTTAAGCCGTCGAAGTGGCATGAGGGTGAATGGTTTGGCACTGTATTGGACTTTTTTTCTATAAAGGCTGGGGCCAGCCCAAGGCCCTTCCTCAGGCTTAGGCACCGGTGAAGAGCCTCGGTGTTCTGTTTCCATGAGGAGGTGGAATATCGGGGGCATTTTCAAACAGGAACATCAAAGCCAGAAACTTCTAAGTAGTGCTTAGCAACGATAGCGAGAGTACACATTAAATAAATTAAAATGACATTTAAATACGTCATGAAATTGTCAGAATGTCTTTGATTCTTTTGCAACGTTTTTTTTCTGTTGCCTGCCTGTTTTTAATTGTTTTTATTGTTGCATTGTATTTCATTCCAAGAGTCCCTAGTTTAGCCCTGATTTGGCCCTGTCCCACTCCAGGGCCGAACTGAGACCGTTTGGACCATGGCCCCAGTTTTTTTTTTTGTACACCCTAGTAGAAATGTGCCCCATCTGCCATGTTATTAAACAATGTCATACTAATAAAGCAACTCTGAAACTTTGGGATGGACGGCAGAGCTTAACACGAGAGGCCCATGTGGTGATGCTGAAGCTGGAGGATCTCTCTCACCTGGTCCAGGTGAAGCTGTAGGGAGCCGGGTTGGCGTTGACCTGGCAGTCCAGCTTCATGTCCTCCTGCCCTGAGAACCAGTTGGAGTTGTAGCCTACCACCTGCACATCAGGGGCAACTGCACATAAGAAGAAGAGGTATCTATGGTTACGGTTAGGGTACTTTGGTAGATGGTCAGCAGTGTATTAGATACTGTGGAGTCACTCTGCCAAACACGACCATTCATTCAGTTTTGTGCTTTGCCACGAAGATTTAAAGGCACAGTTTATGATTCTGGTGAAAGGTTGTTGATAATGGAGTTCAACAGTCAATCAAATACACCCCTTCTTTATGTGCTCTTGAAGCAACGCTGCTGATACATGTACGGCTGGAATACAGTATGGCAGTACAGTACGGAAAGCTAGAGGAACGCGAGGAGCAATTTGCTGAATTGGTAAAAAAGGGTAATGGATAATAATCGGGGCCCACACCATTACATGGCTCTGTGGAGCACCTCTGACAGGGCTTCAGTACCTTTCATTCATTATGCGCTTTGCCTTTCAGCTTTAACTTCACACTCCACGACCACCATAATGGAGGCAAGAGCAACATCCACAATTCACAATCAACTCAGACAGCACTGATTGCCTGGACCAGGTGATTCAATCACGGGCCAGGCCACTGAAGCGCTGATGTTGGTCTAAAAGCAAACGCAGTCAGGGAAGGACAAAAGTGATCTCGGGCGAGAGAGAGAGAGAGAGAAAGAGGTTTTAATAACAGGAGATGAATTGAGCCGGTGGCTGCGGCGGTCAACGTGACCTCTACGAGCGTCCCGGTGAAAAATGTGCCGTCCTTCGAGAAAAGAACAAAACCACCACCGCCGCCAACACCGCCACCACAGGCACGCGATGCGAGTGGATCGAGCGGAACGATAACGAAAATGAAAGAGAACAAGAGGGAGAAGCGAGGAGCGTGCAGGCGACTGGAAACAAAAGAGCCAGATAGTGATGATTCTGGTGAGGGGTTGGGGTGGGATTCACATCTTTCCCCAGCAGGGTATACAGTGCTTTCATGATGTTATTAATTAAGTGAGATACTTCATAGAAAAAAATTTGATTGAAAAAAAACCAAAACCAATTGCAGCTGGCCATCCAGTCAGACCACAACACAATAACATTATGATAATTATACTAGCCTCAAGCTCCTGTCAGACACAGCAGTAGCCTGTACACTTGAATGGGAGTTGTTGCATGGGATGGAAACCAAGTTCATTTCAATAACAATGATAAAGATAATGAAGAAAGGGTTACCTTTTCTTACATTACTCATGACTGGTGCTTCAATTCAGCTTTTCCACTCAGCCCTGTGTACAATGAAACTGAGCTCAAGCCAGTGTGACTGAGCTTAAACACATTTAACCACTTCCATCTCACACACCGAAAACCCTTGTCTACAAGGGATGCCCTCCTGCAGGCCTGTAACCTCCAAGTCATTGGGAGTGGATGTGAGTGATTGGGTGTCTGCATGCTTGCTGGCTATCTTATTGATTAGAGAACAGAGGGCACTCCGTGGCGTAGCGCGAGCCTCACTCGGTCAAAGGTGAGCGCCGGACTGTCTATCTGTCTGTCTGCGTCTGACGGGCCCTATCGAGCCGCCAGGCTGCCGCCCGCCCGCCCAGTCTCCACACTTCTGGGGTTTACCATTCAGCGCCTTCCTCTCCGACCACTTTCCTCCTCCTCCTCCTATGTCAGCCAAGGAGATCGATGTTGGGTGCGAGTGCTCAGGCTGGCCTCCACTCAGCCCTTTTGTGTCTCGCATGGTGGAGCAGGTAGAGCCGTCATTGACCAGCTCAGCTTCTTCCTCTCTGACTACTTCCCGTATCCTCTTCCTCCTCCTCATCCTCTTCCTCCCCCTCCTCATCTCATGTCGACCACGGAGATCAAAGTTGGGTGAAAGTGCTCTGCCTGACTTGCACTCAACCCTGTTTTATCTCTTATAGATAGGAGCCGATAGAGCTGAGCAGCTGAGGAGAGGCACGGCAAACACTCTGCCTAAAGAGAGTCCTGCATGTAGGGTAGTTAATGCATTCTACAGAGACCTCGTCATGAACCTACTGATCACTGCAAGCGACTGAGGGAGGGAGAAGAAGACATGGAGGAGGAAGACTGGGTTGAAAGCTTAAGTGTGTGTGTGTGTGTGTGTGTGTGTGTGAGTGTGTGTGCGACTGTGCGTGTGTATTGTGGAAATATAAGCAAGCTGTGGGCTGAAACCTGATGCAGTGTGTATTGACAGATCATAAGCCAAAAACAACAGGCCGCCAGTCGGTATCAAACAATGTAACGTGATGTCAGATAACAGAGCTTGTTTTTCCCTGAAACATTTCCCTCCACAAGGCCAATCCTGACAGATATTAGAGGCTTCATGAAGTTGTTATTGTCTGATTAAAACACTGTCAGCTGCCAATGACTTCTGCTGGCAGGTCATCTAAGTGAACCCACCATGCTCTCCTTAACACTCCTCGAGTTTATGGCTAACAGAATGTGCAGGAGAGAATGGGGATATTCACGAGACTCATGAAAGGCTTTTACTCATACTAAACAGATAAGACCAGGAAGATAAGTAAATACGAGGAAGTAGAAAGAGGGAACAGCACAGGTAATTCAAATAGTGGAGTTATTTGAGGACAGAGGATCATGGCAATGACTGACGACCAGAAGCAGTTATTCAGACACTTCTATATGGGGGACAATAGGAGGCATGGCCACTTCCACAGCCTCCACTGATGGACACACACACACACACACACAAAGATGGCTACACGTGTTCAGAGATAAAATCTCAAGATGTAGCCATTTTCTTTCAAGGCTAGCACCATTGTCAGTGTGAAGAGAAGGTCCTGAGGGCACTCACACTGCACGTTGAGTACGTAGGGTTTGCGGACCTCCGCGGGCAGGGCCGGGTGGCGCACCACACAAGTGATGGTGTGCCCCTGGGCGTGGCGCGTGGGTGCCCACAGGTAGTGCACCTGGCTGGTGGTGGTGCCGTTGGACTGGTCCTGCCGCTGACCCTCCGAGCGGCCCTGCAGCTCCAGCTCCGACTCCCAGAAGACCTCGGCGGCCGGGCGGCCGCGCTCCGCCATGCACGTGGCCACTGTCGTTTCGTTGCCCCCATCCAGCAGCACTGACGGGCCCGGCAGCACGTGCACCTTAGGCTCCACTGAGGGCAGGGAGGAGGGAGAGAGAGAGGGAGAGATGAGGGAGAGAGAGGAGGGGGAGAAAGAGGTATAAAAACGTGTTTATTCAACCAGTATTCAAACCGTCACATTACTGCACATAATGCATGAGAACATCCAATATAGACATCCTGCACGATCCACAGGTATGACATCCTTAGACAGCAAGACAGAGGAGGAGGAGAGGAATGTAGAGTGAGGGTGTGTGTGTGTGTGTGTGTGTGTGTGTGTGTGTGTGTGAGTGTGTGAGTGTGTGTGAGAGAGAGAGAGAGAGAGAGAGAGAGAGAGAGAGAGAGAGAGAGAGAAAAAATAGAGAGTGAAAGAGAGAGAAAGACAGAGACAGAGTGGAAAAAAGCAAGGGTCAAATGAAACATTAGCACTGAACACTGAAGTCACATTGCGAAGAAAAGGCATACTAAGGGCAGACACGTTTTCCATCATTCTGCAAGTAGACTGCAAGTAGACTGTGCACACGGAAGGGGGGAAATCTTCATATCTCGTCAAGACGGAGCAAAACCCATAACAAAAGAGGGAAAGACAGTAAAAATAGATGCAAACAGAGCCGCGGTACAACCATAAATGAACATGAAACGAAGGACAAATCACTTTAAAATGAGACATTAAACGCCGTCCAAACTTTGCACAGATGAGAGGAGATGAGAGCTGAGAATCTGCTGAGATTCTGAGGGGGCCGGCCACAGCCAAGACACGACCGACAGACAGAGTGCAAGAGAGACAAATATGAAAGCCAAATGGAGAATAGATTACTGAATGAGTTACTGCTATATCGATCCATTGAATAACAAAACGAATAAATAATACACATCATAAAACAGGGCCGGGCGGGCGCGTGCGCACGCAGACACTCTGTGCCGGCCACAGTAGACGCCGCTGACAGGGCCAGGAGATTGATTGCGGAGATCTCACGGATTTCCATTAAAAATTGATGAGGCAAGCAATCGGATATAAGGGGAGGGAAGTCAATTTCCCTGGCTGTAGCAGGGGGGAACGTGAGATATGTTTGTGGCTTTTGTGGAGGACTGGGACATGGGGCTGAATGTTAAAAAGAAGAGGGTGTTGTTTGCCTAATGTACATCAACAGAGTGAGAGAGAGTGTGTAAGTGTGTATCTGTGTGAGCGTTTGCATGTGTGCCTTTATGAGTGAATGTGTGTTTGTTTGTCTGTGTGTGAGTGTGTGTATGAGCGAGAGAGAGAAAGAGAGAGAGAGAGAGAGAGAGAGAGAGAGAGAGAGAGACAAGGACAGAAAGCAAGAGAGGGAGGGCGAGGAAGAGAGGAAAAAAAAAGTAATGTCCTAGACGGGCTACAAATGTATTTCTAATGTCCCACATACGTGACATGGAACGGAACCTGGAAATGTACCCTGTGACCGTTCCACAAACAGTGGTGGTATTATGGGATGTCTGGAGACTGCTGGCCCCGGTGCTTATGAGGCGTCTCTTTTGTTGCGCTGGACCTTGGCCTGCTAAGTTTGGGCTGCGCTGCTCTGCACTGCGCTGCTCTGCACTGCGCTGCTCTGCACTTTGGAGAGGTGGAGGCTTATATTACAGCGGCTTCCTGTGGCTGGGCACAATAAATTAGGGCCTCTTGTGAAGTGACACAGATTTCTCCAAGGGAAGGCACGGTAACTAAAGCAGGAGTTTTCAGCGGCGAGTTATCCGGCCCCGGCCGGCACAAAAGGGCCTACCTGGCAGCTCTGCCGGAGAATAATGATGCCCTTTCACGCACGGAGAGAGTGGTGACACAAGGGGGACGAGAGGGAGGGGAAAAAAATGGAAAGGAACGGAGAGGGAAGGGGGGGGGGGGGGGCAATGCTTTCTTAATAACAAGCTGTCATAGCTGGCATTGGGTTTTGAGAGCAGAGGGGTAGGGCAGAGGAGGAGAAGGAGAGGGAGGGAAAAGAGAAATAAAACAGAGAGGGAGAGAGAAGGAGGACAAGAGTGTGTGTGCATTAGAGAGAGGAAAGAGAGACAGAAAGGATTAGAGGGGTAGAAAAAGAGGGGGAGAGAAACAGAGAGCAGCAGAAAGAAAGAGTGCAGGTGTGACAGAGAAAGTGTGTGTGTGTGTGAGAGAGAGAGAGAGAGAAACGCTAAAAAGGCTTAGTTGTGCATAATGACCACAGAGGCACCATTTATGAATCAGGAGTAAAAAAAGCACCTCTTTCCTTTTCTTTCCATCATTAATCCTGGCCATGCCTCCCTTCCCCTCGTAGTCTTCTTCACCGCTCCCCTTTTTCCATCCCCTATCTCTCTCCCTGCCCCTTTGCACCTCTCTCTCCCCTCTTTCTCTCCATCTCTGCTCTCTCTATCTCTTTCTCCATTTCTCCCTCCCTCCCTTCCTCTCTCTCTCTCTCTCTCTCTCTCTCTGTCTCTCTCACCACATTGAGGAGCCCAACAGCTGCAGCCCTCCCTGCCAGTGTGAGAGTCCCAGCACACGCGTCCCCAACATCAACCTAATCCTCCCAACAAGGCCGTCCCCGTTCTGTCTGCCCTCCACCGGCCCCCACCTCATCTACACCACACCACCACTACACCCCACCCCACCCCACCCCCTCCATCTCTCACCCTCATCTACACCCCACACCACCCCACCCCTGCCCCCTCCATGTCCCTGAGGAGTGACAAATCATAGCAACCCTGAGACCCGGCCTTTCTAAAAATAGCTCCAGACCCGGCCTCCACCCAAGTCGACCACATCCACGTTAAGACACAGGGCATTTAGCCGGGTCCTTGGAAACTTGGAGCAAATCCTCCCCCATCCCCTTCCTGAGTCTTTCTCTCCCCCCTTCTCTCTCCCCTCTCCCTCAATCCTTCCCTCCCTCTCTCTCAGCCCCTCTCCTCCTCTCCCCAGGGCAGACCCGATCTCTCTCTCTCTCTCTCTCTTTCTTTCCCTCCCTCTCTCTCTCCTCTCCTCCTCTCCCTTCCTCTCTTCTGGGCCGATGTGGCTCATTTGAGGGCATTTAGTGGGGTCCTGGAAACTTTGCGATGGAATGGGGCATTCTAGCACCCCTCCTGCCTCCTAGTCCCACTCCCCACTCTGTCTCCCTCTCTCTGTCTCTCTGTTTCTGCTCCTCTCAGCTCCTTTCCTCTCTCCCCTGGGCTGACCCGATCTCTCTCTCTCTCTCTCTCTCTCTCTCTCTCTCTCTCTCTCTCTCTCTCTCTCCCTCCTCCACCATTTCTCTGTATCTGCTCCTCTCATCCCCTCTCCCCAGGGTCGACCCCATCAGGGAGACGGGGCTGTCAGGGAGTGTGGGTCTGACCAATATCGTCTGCTAACGATTTCCCGTCAGGGGGCGGAACAGGCAGCCCCATCGGCAGCCCCCGAATTCCCTTCCCTTCTCACCCACGCAAAATTTGCTTAAGCCCCTGCCTGATGAGACCTGACACCTTGGAGAGGAAGAGAGAGAATAAGAGAGAGAGAGAGAGAGAGCACAGGAAGAGAAGAGGATAAGAGACTGATGAAAGTGTGGGGTGATCCCGAGTCTGGGCCAACGAGACTGAGAGGGGGAGAGTCTGTGAGAGGGATGAGAAATGGAGAGAGACTGAGAGGGGGAGAGTCTGTGAGAGGGATGAGAAATGGAGAGAGACTGAGGGAGAGTCTGTGAGAGGGATGAGAAATGGAGAGAGACTGAGAGGGGGAGAGTCTGTGAGAGGGATGAGAAATGGAGAGAGACTGAGGGAGAGTCTGTGAGAGGGATGAGAAATGGAGAGAGACTGACAAAACAGCGAGGGAAAAAAGAGACAATGGGAGTACAGGGGAAAAACAAGGACAAGAGACAGAAAGACAGACAGAAACGTGGCAAAAGCAGGGATGAGTCAGTTAGAAGTAAAGAGAGAGAGAGAGACAGATTGAGAGCGAGCATGGAGGAGAGAGAGAAAGAGAGAGAGAGAGAGAAAAAGAATGTAGCAGGCATTCTTGCCTGGACATACTGCATTACGGGCTAGAAGCCAGCAGCACAGATCACCTTTAAAAGAGAGAGAAAAAGCTCTCTCCAAGCACGTCAGACCAGATAAGACCCAATCCCCTCTTAACGGCCCAAACCCAAAGCCTCTCTTTGCATCTTCTGATCTGAGGTTTCTGTCCTTTACAAGCCATGTGGGTCCCACTCCCAGCCCTCGGGCTAACAGGTCACTGACACGGATACCTCAAAGTTCAGAGAGCACCGTTAAAAGAGGGAACAGAAGGACGAGATGAAAAGTCCCAGTGCTCCATCCATACTCGGCTTTGAGGCTCAGGGCTCTGGGGCTACCCCGCAGTTTTTACGAGGAGAATAAAAAAGGAGATATTAGTGCCCTCATCAAACTGCTGTCTGGGGCGGGTAAGGAACAGGGGGGCAGGGGGCGAGCGCTGGGCACGGTTCTGCGAGGGGCATTAATAAAAAGAACAGGGCTAATCAGGGCATTAGAAGCACAGGGAATGTGAGGGTGAGGGAGTGCATAAGAAAACCAATGTGTGTGTGTTTATGTATCTGTGTGTGTGTGTGTGTGCGCTTGTTCCTGTGTGCATTTATAAGACTGTGTGTGTGTGCTTATTCACGCTTGCTTCTGTCGAACTGTGTGTGTGTGTGTGTGTGTGTGTGTGTGTGTGTGTGTGTGTGCACGCGCCAATGCCGCATTGCCAGTTGCTGTCTAATTGATATTTTCAGTGGTGGACGCAGCCACGCTGAAGCTCCTAGGCTCACACGCAGCAGCTCTGCAGCAGGCAGCCCACCTCCCCAGTGCAGTTAAAATGCAGAAGAAAAGGTCACGCTCACACTTTCCCTTACCTCTCCAGCATTCCTCCATACTTCATGACTATTTCTCTCTCTCCTAACCCTACGCTCTGTTTCCAGAACATACCCTTCTCTGCACAAGCAAACATTTGTCTCCTTTTACATTGTCAGCACACAGTTTAAACAAGCAAAAAACGAAACAAACAAACTACAAACAAACAAACAACAAAACAAACAAACAAACTACTACTCCAACTCTTCCAGTCACTAAAGGACCTACAGAGGACTAAAGGTGGATTTGAATGGGATGCCAAGGCAGGGGACGGCTGTCACGGCAACACTTCAGCACTTCTCATTAGTGGACACAAAAGTTTCCCCCCGTCGCTAGGGAGCCTCGCACACACACCCTCCCAACACACACACACACACAAGCACACACACAGGATTCTGTTTAACAAACAGGCTATTCAGACTGGTGTGTGTGTGTGTGTGTTTGGGGGGGTTGCTCACCTCCTCCTGGCCTTCAGAGGTAGCTGGCTCTTCACAATAACAACAAGGGGAGTGTGTGTGTGTGTGTGCTGGAGGACACTAGAGCACTCCTGCATGGCTGCATGGCTGATAGTGGGTGTGCTCGCACAGGGACAAGCATCGCATCAGGCTTGTCTAGTTAAATGTGAGTGGCTAATTGGTTTGGAATTATGCTTGGTTGGGTGAGGAAGCTTACTGTTTGAAAAAGTGTGTGTGTGTGTGTGTGTGTGTGTGTGTGTGTTTGTGTGTGTGTGTGTGTGTGTCGTCTGTGTGTGTGTGCACATGTCTGTGTGTGTGGGTAAGAGTATGCGTGAGAGACTGAGAGATATGTGTGTGTATGTAAGTGTGTAAGTGTGTGTATGTGTACATATGTGTACACGTACGTGTATGTGTGAGAACCTGACAATGCCTTCCTGCGTGAGAATGGCTGTGCGTGTAACATTTGCACGTGAGAGTGTGCCTGATGGAGGAGGACGAGGGGGCTTACGGTGGGACGTCTGCACGCCCACCCAGGCCTGTGGACGATGAAGGCCGTAAATCTGGGCAGGAGGGAGTCCAGCCCTCTCATGTGCACACTCAAACACTGAGTATGAATCAGACACACACAGCCACAGCAGGCTCTTTAATTATAAGCAATGACACAGGGGAACTAATACACACACTTGCACACAGACATACACACACACACACACACACACACACACACACACAGACACACATACATTCACACACAGACACGCACAGACACATCTACACAAACACACACACACACAGACATACACACACCCACACATACATACACACACACAGACACACACACACTCATATGCCCACACACAAACTTAAGACACACACACTTGAACAGACTCACACACAGGGACACACTCCCATGTCTAACAGCTGGTCTGTCTGGGGTTGTTTCATCTGAAATGTTGTTGGATCAGGGTCATCAGGCTGACAGGATATGATCTATATCTGGGAGTGGGAAAAGTGAAAAGAGGAAAGCCAGCTACACAAAGCCAGCTAGTGTTTCCAGAGGCTCCAGGAGAGGGGATTTCAGGAGCGGAGGGATAGGCTCCAGACCAGCCAGCAGTAGAGGAGGAGGGAAATACAGGAGGAGAGAGAGAGAGAGAGAGAGAGAGAGACACACACACACAGATGGGAGGAGGAGAGAGAGAGAGAGACACACACAGATGGGAGGAGGAGAGAGAGATGAAGAGAGAGATGGAGGGACTAAGAGAGATACAGGAGTTGAGGGAAAGAGAATGAGATAGAATGAGGTGGAGAGAGAGAGAACAAGGGGGACAGAAAGAAAGAGAGAGTTCAAATGAGAACAACGAGGGAGAGGGGCACAGACAGAGGGATGAGAAGAAAAGAGGAGGAGAGAGAGAGAGAGAGAGAGAGAATAAGAGAGGTGGGGGAAAGGAAAAAGGTAGAGGAAAAAGAGAATAATGTCTTCCTGACGAATCTGTCCCACACACACACACACACCAGCCCAGCGACTCCACCTAAGGCATGAATCAAACAGCCGCACCCTGAATCAAAGACTACCTCTAGGGCAGGCCTCTCTAATGAGGATACCTGCTGAAGGAGCCTGGGTGGGGAGGGAGGCCATCCGTCAAGAGCACACTAAAGAGACCAGGCCGCCTTTTAGCTGGAGGGCCTCTATTGACAACTATATTTGGATCAGACCCGGACTTAATCTCTGTCTGGCTCTACCCCTGGTACACATGTCTAACTCCACCGGGTTTGGTGCCCTGTGATTTATGCTTGTTTCTCTTGGACTCAACCTGGCCACTCCGCTAACAAAAAGCACTTGAAGGATAGGCTCCTTTTTTGAAAGGGCAGTGCTATTTTATTAATTGTTTGGATTAAACTGGCCCATTTCACTTTTAGGGTACACAGTCCCCAAGAAGGCTTCAGGAAGCGCATTACAACCAGGACACTGTTTTCAACTTTTTAAATTAACTACTTGTTACAGCGGCAATAAAATAAAACATTCTCACTCAAAGGTGCAGTCTGCAATTCTGTTGAGAGCTTGTTGATATTTCAGCTCAAAAGCCAATCAACTTGCACCATTCCATGCTCTTGAAGCAATGCGTTGGCTGGAATAGTGTATGGTTCGGTCCGAGCCACTTGATTTGTTTCCCAATCACAGGGCCAGGATTGTGCATGAACACCAACAGAACGCACAGCTAGAGGACGGTGAGGAGCAATTAGACCACATTTTTGAATTTGACCAATAATCTACTGGATTACAACTGTGGGACTGCACCTCTAAGTGTTTACCCTTGGTACAACACAACTGTGACCCAGAATGCATTTCACTTCAAAGCGGCCAGCCCGGACGCTGCCTCTCCACCTACCGAGGATGTTGACGGTGGTGGAGGCCTGGGTGTTGCCCAGGGGGAAGGTGGCCACCTTGCAGGTGTAGGAGCCGATGTCGGCGAAGCCCACCCCCTCCAGCATGATGGAGGCGTCGCCGGTCGAGGGGTTGACGAAGGAGACGCGGCGTTCGTAGGCGTCGGCGATGGAGATGCCGTACTCGGGGTTGAAGACGGCCAACGTGATGGTGCCCGAGGGCAGGCGGCGCTCCCACGAGCTCTGCGTCAGGGTCAGGTTGGCGCCTACCTCCACCCGGCAGCCCAGCGTGATGTTCTTGCCCAGGACGGCGTCCACACGCTCGGGCACTGAGACCTCGCTGCTGCCCACCACTGGAGAGAGAGAGAGAGAGAGAGAGAGAGAGAGAAAGAAAGGGAGAGGGATATTTATTAAACATTTCTTTGTTACTCACATTTATATTATATTTATATCACATTGATACATCATTAAAACACATACAGAGAGAGAGAGAGTGAGAGAGAGAAAGAGAGAATGAGAGAGAGAGAGAGAGAGAGAGAGAGAGAGAAAGAAAGGGAGAGGGATATTTATTAAACATTTCTTTGTTACTCACATTTATATTATATTTATATCACATTGATACATCATTAAAACACATACAGAGAGAGAGAGAGTGAGAGAGAGAAAGAGAGAATGAGAGAGAGAGAGAGAGAGAGAGAGAGAGATGTGAGGGTGAACGAAGTGAAAACAGGTAGAAGAGGGATGGGCAAAACAATGCAAGAGTTGGAAACAGCAAAAGAGAGCGATTCAAGAGTCCATGAGGGTTCAATTGAACAGTGGAGAGGAGAGAGAGATAGAAGATAAGAGGATGTAGGATGAAGAAAACAGGAAGAGAAAAAGAAATGACAGCAATTGACTAGCTGAGAGGGAGAGAGAGAGAGAAAGAGGAAGACAGAGAGAGACTGAGACAAAGAGGGGGAGAGATTTTCAATATTTGTTGATTTATACCGAAAGTTCAAAAGCTGACATCTGCAACATCTCAGCACTTCAGCGGAGTTCGGCGGAGCTCTGTTTATTGCAAAAACCCCAGCACGTCACCCCGACTACACACAAACACAGCAAACATGGGGCCGCCTCATCTGACTGAGGTCTCCCGCAGCGCGTCTGTATTGACCCGCTCGCCTGGCAAGGCCCTCGCAATGACTCAATCGAACAAAATTTCTATGATTAAAACAATCCCTGCTGAAACAGGCCTGAAAGCTAAACCCCCCCCCCCCCCTCTCAGCCCACCCCCCGCTCGGACAGGGGCAAATTACAGTGTTGGAATATCTGCACAGGAAGCAGTCTGGACAGCGTCTCAAAAAGCCCATGAATGAGTTGCTGAATGAGTTTGCCATTGCAGTCACAATTAATACTTAAAACAGCATTAGCAGTGAAACGTTGGCTGTTGGGGAATTATGTGTGTGTGTGTGTGTGTGTGTGTGTGTGTGTGTGTGTGTGTGTGTGTGTGTGTGTGTGTGTGTGTGTGTGTGTGTTTGTGAATGAGTGTGAGGGCTGTTGAGCATGTGTGACATTCTCATGGGGTTTTGCCGAGATAAGAAGAGCAGGGTGAGGAGGTCTGCCTGGCCACCCAGTACAACACTTGATCAGTCTTAATGAGGAACACACACACACGTAAGCTCCCATAGACACACACACACACACACACACATAAGCTCCCATAGACACACACGAGTACACAAGCACAGACACAGACTTGTTAACACACACACGCACGCACGCACGCACGCACGCACGCACGCACACACACACACACACACACACACACACACACACACACACACACACACACACACACACACCTTCTCCCCAGGACACCTCTACAATCCCCACTGCTCTACGTCTGAGCGGTGAGCACCTTGTCACATAAAAGTTTTTTGGATCGAGATTAAAACGAATTGCCCCCAGTTTGACATCCTCCTCCCCTCCCACACACTTTTATGGAGGCCCTTTAATGTGTGTGTCTGCGCCCTCGCGTGCTTCCTTTGAACACAGGGGAGTTATTTGCTGAAACATGTAAACATGATTTTCTGGAGAGCTGGCAGTTTGGATAGAGGGAATGTGTGCTTAATTGTAATTGAACAAAGGTGGGGGATACAGGATAGAAAGAGAGAAAGAGTAGGAAAATGAGACAGAAAGGAAGAGAGAAAGAGAGATTGTGAGTGAAAGAGAGAGAGAGAGAGAGAGAGAGAGAGAGAGAGAGAGAGTGAGTGAGTGAGTGAGAGGGTGAGAGAGAGAGAGAGAGAGAGAGAGAGTGAGAGAGTGAGTAAGGATGGCAAACTGAGGGCATGAGTGTGGGGCAAGACAGCGCCGCCATCTTTATTCAGGCTTGTTATTGGACCACAGCACACCCTGACAAGTCCCACTGGCGCCCAGTCTTCACTGTTAGTCGGTGTGACGTGGGCTTATCTGGCCAGTGTCAGCTTGCAGCCTACTTCCAGCAAGGACTACTTAGAGAACTAGGGCTGGCAGGGGAGGTGTGTGTGTGTGTGTGTGTGTGTGTGTGTGTGCCCCCCTACAATATGGAAAAGCTGTAAGGGGAGATGTCTACACAAGCCATGCTTCGAGACCAGAAAGAACAACAACACAAAAAGTAGTAATCATTTGAGGGGGGAAAAAAAGTATTTCCATCCAAAATCTGAAATAAAGATTAAATTATAGGCTTGGTCTTGGATATGAGTGCAAACTGTTGGCTACGTTCTGGGACTGAGGCTGTTGCTCTCCCTCTCTCTATTTCTTTCTCCAAATATAAATCACTAGTGTGAGTCATTAACACACACACACGGTATATACATGAAAAGGAGCCGCCATGCTTTGACACATATGCTATTCCTCTTGTGCGCTCTGTGGGTGGCTACAGACCCCTTCAACCAATACGTATCAGGAAGCGCTTTTAGAACCCAGCGCTAAAGGGGGGGCGCTGAGGTGGAACAAGCTTAGGAGGGTTCAGACTGGGATGGTGTTTGGCAAAACACGGCGTTTAAGGGGGTAGGGGTGTATGATGTGCGGTACGGTACCTTTTACAACAGCTCTTACACCGAACTAAAGGGTGGGGAGGGGTGGGGTGGGATGGGGTTGTTAATGAGGGTTCAGATGGGGATGATGTTTGATACGGTGGCTTTTAAAGACCCGGCCCGGCCCGGCCCGTTGGTAGGCCAGGTCCAGGCATGTGTGCTCAGCAGGTCTGTGCCGGGGCCCGGCGGTGAGTAATAGTGCCGTCCGGCCGCAGACCTGCTGGAGGGGTATTTTGGGAGGCGGGCAGTGGAACAGCAGCGGCGGTGGTAAACCTCAGCTATTATATCGCCACTAAAAGGGGCCAGAGAGGCTCCCCATCCTCCAGGACTAATTGCAAGGTTGGAATATAGAAGGAGCAGAGGAGAGAGAGGAGGAAGAGGGAGAGAGAAAGAGAGGGAGGGAGAGGGAGAAATAAAGAGAAATGCAGACAGTGAAAGAAAGAAAACAGATAGATAGATAGATAGATAGATAGACAGATAGATAGATAGATAGATAGATAGATAGATGGATGGACAGACAAATGTGGTGTGTGACTTTAGAGAAAACACAACAGATACTTCACATCTCTCACGATGTAGAATAACAGCATTGGTGTGCAAGCACACACAATGAGAGATACAAACCCAAATACTTCATTTAGAGAAATACTGCACACTGCTGCCATATGGTAAGAGTAGGCGTTGGAGAGCAGGAGCCAAGACACTGTTGTTTTAAGGGCTATGTGCGTGTGTGTGTGTGTGTGTGTGTGTGTGTGTGTGTGTGTGTGTGTGTGTGTGTCAGGATGAACATGCTGTCTCCACTTCAGTCCTGGCTGAGGAGTAAGGGCAGCTGTCACCTGTCCTCTGTGTGAAGTCACACACATACACACACACACACATACACACACACACACACACACGCGCACCCTGCAGCTACCGGCACTCACACTTCAGTAGCTCCAGTGACACACGCAGGCATGTGGTCAGTGGAACCCTGAAATACCTCCAGACACAAATACCAGTCCTCATAATAGTCACTGTTAGGAGGTGTGTGTTTGTATGTCTGTGTGTTCATCACACTGTGTGTGTGTGTGTGTGTGTGTGTGTGTGTGTTGATGAGGAACAGTGAGGGCCTGTAAAAACACTCCCTCCTCCTCCTCCTCCTCCTCCTCCTCTTTGGGGCTCCGGCAGCACATACCCAAACACACCTGGCACGTCCCGGCGCTGCGTTTGCAGCACGCTTCTCATTCCTCCACCCCAGGGGCTGCCCACGGACCTGCCTGTCCAACCCCCACACCCTGCCTGGGTCCTTCCCTCACAGCCTCCCTCCCTCCCTCCAAGCCCACAGCCCTGGAGTCTACCGCTGGTACGGAGGGGAAGAGAGTAGACGAGGGGGAGGGAATGAGAGCGGCTAGGCCTTCATTGAGGCAGAGGACTGGGATGAGTTGTGTGCCTGACTTGAATGTGTGTGTGTGTGTTTGTGTTTGTGTCTGTGTGTGTGTGCGTGTGTGTGTGTGTGTGTGGGTGTTTCACCGCGGTGGGAGCAATAGAAAACACAGACAGCATGTTAAACTCTGTGTGTGAGCAAACTTGTGTTTTTTGTGTCTGTGCTAGTGTGTGTGTGTGTGTGTGTGTGTGTGTGTGTGTGTGTGTGTGTGTGTGTGTGTGTGTGTGTGTGTGTCTGTGTGTCTGTGTGTGTGTGCATGTGTGGGCTTTCACTGGCGTGGCGGGGGGTGAGGGGGAGGTTAGGGGCAGATGGCAGAGGGCTGGGATGCCATGAGTGGAGGCCAGCGTCCTGCCAGGGCCAGTGGAGCCCAGCCAAAGCACGGGGGTCGGCGAGCCGACGAGCGGAATCCTACACTCTGAATGCCGCGGGATTACAAAGCAGGAGAGCGCTAATGCCTCTGTGCTCGGCTGGTCATGCCCAGACACCGGTGACCTTAAGGGCAGTCAGAGCATAATGTATGCTACATATTGTTGTGGTCCATAGCATAGCATATCCATTGAGTCCATAGCAGGGGATTGCACCATCCCATACAGTGCGTGTATGAATGTACATGTGCGTGTGTGCATGTGCGTGTGTGTGTGTGTGTGTGTGCGTGCGTGCGCATGTGTGCGTGTGTGTGTGCATGTGTATGTGCAACCTGAACCTCTCTGAGTATGGTTCAGTCCAGGGAATGCTGATGGCCGTGTAGCCAGTTGGTCCAGTCAGGGACCAATGACATGAGAGGCTGTGGGACTAGCAGCTTAATACTCTGAGAGTCCGGTGGCGTCTTGTTGCCATTATCGCCCTTTCTTTTGTGTATAAAAAGTGACTGCACGCGCATAGTGAGAGTCTGTTCGAGCGTAGGTTTCCATTCTTTCAGAGAGACATTCTTTGAGTGCTGGCACACGGTGTCAGGTAGACGTCAAGTGAAACTGCTTGCCAAGGTCTACTCTGTGCTGTCGTCGTTCTCGCTTGAGCCTAACTGATGGTCCACAAAGCTCTTGTTCTTTTTGTAGATGGCATCCTCACTGGGGGGGTATTCAAAGCACTCAACACAATGCATTTCTATTGGCAGGAGATTAGAATCCCATTTCACAGTCGCTGCAGGGAGAGATTTTACTATAATTCTACAACAGAGAAAGCTGGTTTCAATGAGTTCAGGGAGAGAGAAAAAAAGACAAAACAATAGGAGTGTGATAGGTAGCCGATACCTGAAAAACAAAAGAGGACAAAAACAAAGGGACTGGATTTGGACAAGCTTCATAGGAGACAAAGGTGGCGGAGGAAGGAAGAAGGGGTGAGAAGGCGTGGGAAATGGCCAGGGAAGAAAGGAAGAGTGGAAACAATGAGAGAGAGAGGGAAAATAGGGCAAGGATGAATTCATGAGCAAGATATGCTCCCTTCTTTGAAGCGCGCTTCGCCTGTTTGTTCTTTCCTCTCCCTCCTGACATCACTAATTGCCACAAGCTGTTCCGACGACCCGATCGAAAATCAAAACCCTCTGCTGCACTTGGCAACCGGCATCAAACAGCTCCCCCCCCTATCCCCATCCACACACAATACCCCCCAGACCTACCCCCCCCCCCCCCCCCCCCGCCCACACCAGTCAGCTGATTGGCCGGAGTCGTGCGGCCCACCCCAGTCCTGGTCCTGCTGTGTCCCAGCTCTCAGTCCTGTTGGCTGCAGGCTCTCCTCTCCTCTCCTCTCTGCTCACCCTGTGTGTGGCGAGGCGCAGACGGGTGGTCTGTGTGTGTTGGCAAGTGTTAGTGAATGAATAAGAGGCTGTGTGTGTGCGTGTGTGTGACTGTGTGTGTGTGTGCTGGCATGTGTAAGTGAATTAGTATGTTTTGTGTTTGAGTGTGTGTGTGTGTGTGTGTGTGCTGGCATGTATTACTGAATTAGTATGTTCAGTGTGTGTTTCATCTGTGTGTGAGCTGGCTGGAGTAAGACACATCTGTGCGCGAGACTGTGTGTGTTTCTAGCTAGTCGTGTGTTACAATGTTTGTGAGCTAAAATTGTGTGTGTATGTACGTTGTGTATGCCCAGCTCTCCATCCCCAGTGCTCCACACACAGAGTGAACATGAGAGGCCTTGGACGAGGGAGCGCTCCCCGAAGAACACACATGGCGCGCGGACGAGCCTTATGAACACATCAGCCTGTCAGATGGAGCCGGAGCCTGGAGCCCGGCGCTCGGATCTCCAGACCTCCCAGCTAAGCAGCGCAGATCTCTTTCCCCGCAAGAACCCAAGTCAGGGGAGGGGAAAATGTGAGAACCCGCTCAGAAACCGGCCATCTCAGAAAACTTCAAAGAGTGACAGCAGCCAGCTAAGGATAGAGGGAAGGGTGGAGAAGGACACGTCAGGACACACGGAGGGAGAGAGAGAGAGAGAGAGAAAGAGAGAGAGAGGGAGAGAGAGAGAGAGAGAGAGAGAGAGAGAGAGAGAAAGGAAGGAGAAGTAGGAGTCAGAGGCTATTGAGATGGGAATCGACGCTCAGGCAATGACAATAAGGGCTTTGGCAGGAACCTTTTGTGAGTCAGCAAAATTGGCTAGTGTCAGCAACAAACACTTAGAGATTAGGCAAACACACACACATGCGCACGCGCGTGCACACACACACACACACACACACACACACACACACACACACACACACACACACACACACACACACACACACACACGCGGCAAAGTCATCATTAGCATAACTGTGTGCACCCGGCAGGACACGCTACACAAGAGTTGATCCACTGCATCAAACAGCGCCATTACGTCCTCACACACACACACGCGTCCCCATTACGTCGTCCTCACATACACACACATCTGTTGCCATGGACACCGTAAACAAAAGGGTAAATACCAGCGGAGAGCGAAGGCCTTTCACCGGAGCTGACAGCCGCGCGAGCGAAAGGTCACTCTCCGGAGAGAGGTGGGCCGCCCCAGCCATTCAGTTTCCACTCCGCAGTGGAGCCTCCACACACCTCACAGCGAACCGTGAAAGGCCAAATGTGTGGTTAGGACACACACGCGCTAGAGACGAGTCAGGCGGATGGCAGAACAACACAATCTATTAAATGATCTTTGATAAAGTACTTTGACGGAACTATATGATTGGATATCGGGCCGTTCTGACGGATTGTGTGTGTGCGGAAAGTGTGTGTGGACAACAGAGGAAGTGTCCGACATGAAGTGTCCTTCCCTAATGCAGCTTCAAGACGGGGGCTCCGAATGCAACCGCAAAGCTATTTGGATGGATCAGGGGCGACACTGCAGCTAATCAAAAGCAAGGAGAGATGGAGAACGTGTTCTGCTGCTGAGAGAGAGGGAGAAAATAAGAGAGAGAGAGAGAGACAGACATAAAAAGAGAGAGAGAGGCAGAGAAAAAGAGAAAGGAGAGTGAAAGCGTCAGTGGGTGAGAGAGCGAAGGAGAGAGAAAGAAAAGGAGGGAGAAAAGGACACATCCGTCCCTCCTGCTCCCCTGCTGAAGGATGTGTGCTGTGGGCTGCTCAGGGGACAGGGCCTCGGTGGGCTCCCAGCAGGTGTCATTGATTTGAGAGCCGACAATTAGCAGCCGCCCGCCACGCTCCAGAGCAGCAAACGCTCTCGCTCCCCCGACCACAATATCCTAATTGAATCTTTTCACTTTCTCTTTTTCTCTTTGCCCAGGAGGATTTCATTCATCACTCTCTCTCTCTCGCTTCGTCCTTCCTCTTTTTTCTCCCTCTCACTCTCTGTCAGAGACACACACCTAAACACACACGCACACACACACACACACACACACACACACACACACACACACACACACACACACACACACACACACACACTCACACACACACACACACACACACACACACACACACACACAAACACACATCCCAAATTCGGACGATGTGGTTTGAGTGTGGCGAGAGCTAATGCTTCCAATCATTCAGTGCTAATGGCTCAAAGCAAATGCGTGCGTGACTGATGAAAGATGCCATGGTGCTCTTCACATGACTCAGATGCAGCCCGCTGCCATGCCACGCCAGCTGAGGCCAGGCGAGGCTATCTGATACCTGGAAATGGAGCTGGCCTGTGCTCCCAGCAACAACCACAAGGAAATCAGAACCACTGATAGGGAAGAATTTGCATCTGTGCATGTCAACAGCACGGCCTCGAGCCAACCTGTATGTCTGTGCTTATGTGTGTGTGTGTGTGCGTTTATGTGTATGTGTATGTGTGCATGTGTGAGTGTGTGTGCGTGTGTGAGTGCGTGTGTGTGCGTGTGCGTGTGTGTGCGTGTGCGTGTGGTATAGCCTGCTGGGACTGCTGAATGTGCTCAGGGAAGAGTGTGTCCCTTGACACCAGCGCCCAGTAGAGGGGGTCTGTCCCAGAGCTGGCGCTGATCAGGCCCAGAATCGGGAGGATTCTGACTGCGTCCTGTGTGGCGTAACACAAAGAAGAATGCGGCCCTGTCTCTCTCTGTGTGTGTGTGTGTGTGCCCTTTTTCATGCTTTCAGAAACTAACCCCTCCCTCTCTCTCCTCTCCCTCTCTCTCTCCCACTCTCTCTTTTTCAAACTCTCCTGTCCACTCTTTGTACTCACTCTCACTCACTCTTTCTCTCTCTCTGCCTCCCTGCCTCCCTCCCTCCCTCTCTCTCTCCTGTCCACTCTTTGTACTCACTGTCACTCACTCTCTCTCTCTCTCTCCCTCCCTCCCTCCCTCCCTCTCTCTCTCTCTCTCTTTCTCACTGTCCCATCCACTCTCTGTACTCTCTCTCTCACTCGTCCACTCTCTGTACTCTCTCTCTCTCTGTACTCTCTCTCTCTCCCTCTCCCATTCTCACTCCATCCATCTCTCAGTCTCTCTGCCCTTCTGCCAGGCTCACACAGTCAGCTATAGTCAGCTGCAGCCTGGGCAGGCACACACTAGTGTGCATTTGGAGAGGTGCTGGTGCTTTCTGTTCTTTCTAACTCTCTTTCACACACACACGCACTCACACTCACACACACACACACACACACACACACACACACACACACTTTCTCTCTCCCTCTCCAGTTCTCTCTTACTGTCAGGAGAGAGGCACTGTTCTCTGTTCTGTCTCACTTTCTCACCCTCACACTCACACACACACACACACACACACACACACACACACTCACACACACACACACACAGGCAGGCAGCATTCAGGACAAAAGGTCGTGCTCTACCCTGGGATCCCAAGCAGCGAATAGAATTAATTTGCCTACTTGTCATGTTTGAGGGGGAACAACATCGCTACTTCAGCTTTTGCTGTTGCTGTTGCTGCACCCCTTCCTCTAGTCACCAGCGAGACCTCGGTCAGAAAAACAAGAAGCCTGGTGGGAGGGGATGGGACGCAAAACTGCAAGTCATTAAGAGGTTCCCACTTCCCAGATCTAGAAAGGTTCATTTTGTTTCTGAAAGGTAGCAAAAAAGCGAGTGTATCAAAGTTCAAGGTCTCATGTCGACCTCGGCAGAGTGTGATGGTGTCCTGTGGGTGGACGTCTTGGTGAAAGAGCTGGTATTCCAGCGAGCAGAGAAGCCGTGCAACAACAAACAACTCTGCTTCTTCAGGAGGGAGTTGGCCTCGTTTCTTGACAAAACCTACACAAACTTACAGCAGTGCCAGTTAAAACAGACAGGGCGATGACCTCACAGCAGACATAACCTCAAACAATCATTTCCCCACACGACTCTTAAAGCCGACTTCAACTCGCTAGTTTCTCATGTGAACGAGTCATCAACGTCTCGCGTGGGAAGAGGGCAGGCACTGGGAGTTGGGGAGTTGAATCGGCAATATCTTAAATGAAACGTGGATCAGAGTGGAGAAGATAGATGGGCGGGTGAGCGTCGTAAAAACGGCACAAGCTCGTCTGGAGAAATAAATAAAAGGTTGACGATCTGAGCCCTGTCTGACAGGGAGGTATTTAACGTAGGCCCCGAGCCCCGGGCTGGGCTGGGCTGGGCTGCTGTCCCACCCCCTCCACCCCCAGCCTGTGCGTTCAATTTTAAAAGTAAGGATTTGGCACAGGGGATTGGCTAGATTTACCGCGTGCGCCCCACTTTCTTGAAGCGCCCCCCCCCCCTCTTATCTCCTAAACCACCTCCACCCCTCCCGAAACACCATCACAAGAACTCAGTCCCCCAACAACAATGGAGTGTGAGGCTTGAGGAGGAGACGGACAGCAGTAGCTTTAGAACAAAAAGTGGTTCACAAGCACCAAGCGAGGAAACAGTTAGCCTATGACTGTACTTTAAAAACCGCCAATTAGGGGGAAGAAAATACAAGGAGAGGGAGGAAATGGGACATAATTAGGGGGAAAAGAAGACGAAGCAAAAAAGAAAAAAAAGGTTAAACCAACAATTTGGAAGTGTCTGGCCTACATGCCGCCGGAGTTGCCCTTTGCATTCGGGCAAGACAGGAAGTAGAAGAGTTTGTGTCTGCGCTAGCAGGTGTCATGTCCTGTCTGCTGCTCCTGGAGTGGCTCGTACATGGCTCTCTGCCGCTGGGATGCTGGAGGTCCGGCCGACTACAAACGAGAAGGTCACTCGGGTACAGGGAGGTTTGAAGGGGGGGGGGGGGGGGTAGTACAAAGTGAGGGAAAAAATGAAACTTAGAGCTTCAAAGAATAGGTCATTTCATGGCATCCCATACTCAGTCACACACGTGAGCACATACACACACACATAAGTGCACACACACACACACACACACACACACACACACACACACACACACACACACACACACACGCGCGTAAGCACATACACACACACACATACGGAATGACCCCGGGCCATGGATGTCAGATTACTGTTCTGCCCTAGAAAGTGATTTACTGTTAACTTGTCAAATTGTTTGACTCCTTAAAAGCCTTCCACAATAGAGGGAAACAACCATTCTGACCTGTACGGATAACAGTCTACACTGATACGGAGCCCGGGGCAAAACCAATGACTTATTACACTTTCATGTTTTTCCTCTGCCCTCACCCAGAGTGTGAAAAGCGTGGAGCATACAGAAGTTAATGGCAAACCGATCAGCTTCCTTCCAGGAATTGTGAGCGGGAGGGTGAGGGAGCGGTTAATGCAGTTTACTCAGACCGTTGGTAAACACGCACGAAACAAACGTTGTTAAGAAACAGGAAAGCGGTCAGGTTGAAGGAGGGTACAAGCGCTCTTTTCACAATCTGTTGCCTAAACAGAGTGTCAAAACCGGCTACACAATAGCGTGCATATATACACACACACGCACAAACAAATCCCACACACTAATAAACACAGGCGACCACCGCCACACATCCAATTCCTCTCCGATTTCTCTGAACTGTCAAATTCGATTGTGATCATCGCACAGTGAGAAAACTGTAATCGATACTGTTAGCACACTTGGTATGCTGAAGGGTTACATCCCTTGCGTGAGGTTAGGAGGCCAACTGATAACCACACTGCCCTTGCCGTGACGCAAGCGACCTTCAGATGTGTCCAGTGGCCAAGTCTTCTAGCCTGAT